>NC_137669.1:16644177-16886677 GCF_963422515.1 Blennius ocellaris
ACTAACCCAAAAAAAACAAACCCAACAACACATGGCTGCAGATGAACTAAAAGCTTTTGTGTAAGTATGTTGTGGGTGGGCAGAGGAGGTGCATTTATTTGGCTTTCGCCCAACAATGTGAACGCGAGGATTTTCAAATACATCAAGGTCCTCTTTAATGACTGTTGCCTTGTAAACTGTGAGGTTTGCTCATTTTTATCCTCTCTGTTCACGATTCAAGTATCGGCAATAAATGTGAATGACTGACGATTCCCAGACTCTCTGGAGTGACAATGGTGTGCTGATTTTTTTTTAAATTTTCCTCAATTCTGCTCGATTTGAAAATGTCTCCTATTAAACATCCCTTGCATATTTTTGACATCATACTAATTCAATTTAAAAGGTTCAAATTTTCCAACATAGAAATATATATAAAAATAGAGGCTGTCACTATTAATAATGACAGCAAACAGTTTATCTAAATGTTAATTATGTACACTAATTAAATTGTCTGCAATACGATGGGGGGGGGGGGGGGTCTCAGCTTGTTTCCTCCTCAACACTATGGTTTTGAGTAAATCATCCATCAGTATCAGCATTTTGTTTCTGTGTCGAATTGTCAATGTAGTAAATGTCCTGGGTATGCTCTGTGAGGACCAGGGGAAACACCGTGGGGTATATTTACTGCAGCCTCGCACGTGGAAAAACGCCTGTAAGCTTGACATCAACACATGGAAGCTGATCTACTAACAGGAACCACTGAGGATTTGTGTCTGGCAGACATGGAATCTAACGCGCAGAATCTATTTAGATTGTTTGCCTTCATGCAATATTGGACACTTCAACCAGATTGTGCAATGCCTGTCAGAGTGTATGCAGATAGATTGATAGCCACAGACAAAGGTGACATACAA
Organism: Blennius ocellaris; assembly: GCF_963422515.1. NCBI lineage: Eukaryota > Metazoa > Chordata > Actinopteri > Blenniiformes > Blenniidae > Blennius > Blennius ocellaris. Next base: position 16,645,071 of record NC_137669.1, read on the forward strand.
TGTCTGAAAAATCTGCAAAGGTTTAATTTTCACATCAGGTTTTAATATGTTCTCTGATACTTCTGTTGTTTTTGTTTTTCTTCCACCTTGTTGATCTTTGCCAGATCATCTTCTTTCTATGATGGACTCAAGCAGTAATGCACAAAACTATCATTTAAATATCTCTTTTTGATGTCACTCAGTCATTCACGCATATTGAACCACTAAAATAAAATTAAAAAAACCTTTTAAAGTACAGAACCTCTTTTCTTGGAATATCTCACGATCACGCAGTCACCATGAAGAAAAGTTGGTCTCCAAATTAAAAAAAACAAAAATCAAGAATACGACATTGCTGAGATGAAAGTCTAAATTTTAACCCATTAAGATATGAGGCCTTGACGGGTCTAACAGTGAATATATTGACTTCCTGTATCCTGCATCTTCTGATTCATGTACACACGCGTGATTCATAAAACCCACACACTGCCCTTCAGAGTTTTCCGCCCCTGGGGAGCAGCAGTAATGTCACTGTTTGTGTTGGTCAGCAGGGCCTCTGTACACACAGTCAGTGGGGCCAGTGGCCCCACAGCAGGACCTGGACACTGGGAAAAAAAAAAACATAGGGTAGGGGGTTCGAGTTCTGAGAGGTCCACTCATCTTCAGATTCGAGCCAAGGTCTCAGATGCCGAGCCAGTCTGTCAGCCCCCCCCCCCTCACTGTAGTCCTGGCCTCAACACCCTGCAGTTATGGAGGCATAAACTGGCATAGGCCAACATAAGCTTCCTCGTGGCGCTGCATATGATTAACTGGACCATTGGGCAACTTGGCCTATGAAAGGTTCAGGTCCTGGGCATGAGTCCATAGGGCACGGGCAAGGGCAAGTGAGGTTTTGCCATGGTGGAAGTGCATCGTTCCTCATGTTTACATGTTATTTTAAGAAAATTGTGCTGACTTTGAGCGAAAGGCAGTTGTATTCTCAATTGCATCAGACGGATCATTCTGCCAATATCAGTGTCTCACACTCTCTGAGGCTTATGTATGTATGTGTAAAATTCTTCAGATGCTAGCTAGTCAGGTTTTTACAAGTAGAGAAGGTGCCAGTGAGTCAGAAAAAATGTGCCTTGAATGATAGTTAAGGTGTCTCATGCTTAGTGTATACACAATATTAACGTTTGGCAGAATATCAAAAGTGGGATGTGTATTTTAATCAGGTACGTAGTGGTTAATGTTATTAATGGCACACAAAAAAACCCCAAAAAACCCAAATGTATATAGAAATATACTATTTTTTTTAAGTGTCAGACACAATAACAAAATTACACAAAAAAAAGTATTAGCAAAATCTGTACCAGACAGGAAGGAGTTAAGCAGCACATTGATGGATTTTAAAACAGCAGTCTAAAAAGCTGCCTTTAAGCACGATCAGGTCTTTTTCTCTCACACCTTCAACTTAGCAAGTGCGACTTCCGTCTGTTGCATCTTTCTCTCTCCATCTTTTTTTTTCTCCATCCCTCCTCCTCCTCCTCCTCCTTCCACCAATGTTTTTCACTCCCAGCTCTATACTCAGGAAAACCACAACTTTTGCATCATTATTATCACTCTGCTGCAGGTAATGCTTTTATTTATGTAGTTTTCACATGGAAAAAAAGGAGTGTTTATCACAGGTTTTGTGGGGGAAGAGAGGAGGTTTTGCTGCATTTTATGAAACATGATCAATTTGTCTGTGAATCACTATTTTGCTTGTTAACCATTAAAAGTGCATAGTGGTTTTACATTATTGACAATAAATATGTGGGGGGAAATGGAAGTATGGGGGGGGTTCATGCTTATGTTTGACCTTGAAATACATGTTCACCTAATTATCAGAACAAATACAACAACAGAAAATAGCTGAGGACAGCAAAAAGTTTTTGCTTGACATTAAAGTCACATTCCAACTTCTTTAAAAAAATTTGTTTAAGTTTTTGGAGAAAAAGTGAGGTAAGAATTTCTTGTTCAAATGTAACATATTTCTTGATGTAGTTTAAAAAAAATGTCTACACTGTACTGGTTTGGATCCAGACCCCCCCCCCACCCCCCCCACCCCCCCCCCCCCCCCCCCTCTTCTCACCCCAGCTCCCTAACCCCTCTGGTCCCTCACCCCTTCTCGCCCTTCCTCCTCCACCTCTCCCTGTCTTCCTTTCCCTGAGGGCGATGTGGCATTTCTTCCCTCGGCCCCGGCCGCCTCCTTGGTCCTGTGCTGTCACTCTGGATGGCTCCTAGCATGCTGTGCCCTGCTGTGATTGAGCATTACGAGGTGTTTCACGCCTCCGTGCATTAGGCGAGACAGCGGGGAGGGCGGTGGGTAAACGATACGTATGGATCGCGAGGGCAGCAGAGTTCACGGCCGGGTCAGGTCAGAGGGAGCGTCGTGACAGTTGCATACATGCATGTGCACACCTGCACTCATTATTCCGCTCGATACGTGAACATGCACACCTATAGGTACATGTGCAGGTACACACGCCACGGTTCGTGCGTACACACACACACACACACACACACACACACACACACACACACACACACACACACACACACGCGTGCGTGAGCACAGCATCATGGATGGATTATTATTAGAAAAACTCAGTGACATTTTCTCACACTGATCGCAGCCACAACACCAGTATTTATGAAGTTAATGAAAAATGGCAACTACAAGCAGATTGTACACTCTTCCCTGCCCACTCATCAAGAACCATCACAAGGTCCACTGACTATGAACTACTTTTCACATTTTAAAATAGTGACGGCTCGCTTCCTTTTGTTACCACTGCTTCTGCGCGCCCTCAGCAAAATTTGCTTGCAGCAGCGCGAGGATAAATACAGGATTTTCAAACGACAAACACACACACACACGCGCGCACACTCCGCTCTGTTCTTCCACCGTGTCATGCATGAACAGGCGAGGCTTGTTTGAGCCGGCGAGAGTGTGTAATTAATGTGCTGTGACGAGGGGCTTCTGCCCAGTGACAGTGAAAGACCACCAACTGGCTTTTAATACTGCCTGTCAATGTGGCCACAGGACACTCAATACAGGCCCGTTCAGCTCAGGGGGGGCCGAGTGGGAGAGAGCGATACAGACAACGACAGGTAGAAAAAAAAGGAAAACATTACATTAATGCAAAAATGACAATTACAACAAAGGATCGTAAAGAAGGGAGGATTATAATTTATTATTAACAATAAATGATGAATTCTACATTGAGATTTCCTCTTTAAAAGAAGATGTCATCTTTTTAATTAATCCTATATGAACAGTTGCATATTTCAATATTAAAAACTAACAGAAAAATACAAATAAAAGAACATTTTCCAAAATGTTTGAGGATCATTTTTCACAACAGGTTTTCCCAATATGCCTCCTTGACCTTTTCTCCTGATCCAGTCTCAACGTTACACTCTGTGTTACACTTGTGTGAGTGATAGCAATGTGCTTGATAACGCTCCAGTCTCACCTGCTTGACCCTCCTATCACCAGCCACCCCCTTCTTAACACACACACACACACACACACACACACACACACACACACACACACACACACACACACACACACACACACACACACACACACAATAACGAAAATGCTAGAAAATAATTGTATTAATTATTGAGATAAATGTTTTTTTTTTTGCAGTGTTTAATATAATAGCATAAACACCAACATGTGTACTCTTAGCTTTAAAAAAGCATCTTATTCCCATTTAGTGCACCTTATTGAGACATTTATCTTTAAAATATGCAAAACAAAATCTATTTTTAAAGGCCCAATATATGTGTTCTAAATCATATTTATGTTTTTTTTTGTGAAAGACACTTTGCATGGAATCACAGTAATACTGGATAACGTGTTATCATTGAGCTAAAGCTCATTTAGAGATGCTTTTTTAAATGGGAAATATAGTCAAAATATGTGATTCTGAAAAAGATACGAGAATTAGGTTTTGTCATGAATACTCAGAATTGAAAAGGTTTATTTTCATTAAATAAACTGATATTTGTGCTTGTCCGTGGAGCAAATTAGATTTTTTAAATCAATTGCAACGTGACAATGCCCCAATATCCTATAAATACTTTTTATCGGATGTACTTGCTGTGATGTGTCATTGACATGCTTTTTATGGGTCCTGTCTTTTGTTTTTAGGTCTCAACACATCTCTGACATGAGTGTTTCAGCCCGAGTGAGCAAACACACACGCACGCTGCTCAAAGTTACATTCTACTACCATGAAACCTGTAATACTGAGGACCTGGAGTCTCAGCCCAGACGCTGGAGTGAATGCGTAGCCTCTTGTTTGAGCTCCAGAGAGGGACGTTCTTCCCTCTCCCCACATAACTCGGTCTCCTCAGCTGTTCTGAGAATGAGTGTATGTGCTCTTCAAATCAATACGTCCGTCCACCAGCTCTGCCTGCACGCCTGCCTGTCAGTCTGCATGATGGCTCATCACAGTCTCTGGAGTGTCTGGAAGATTTTAAGTCTCTGGTTGTCACTCCTTACTTCTCCTTTTTTGTTTTTTTTTCTTCTCCTCCCTCTCTTTTCTCCTACATCAGCGGTCTCTCTTCGCAGACACTCTCCTTGCCATATTCCCTTCTATCTTGGCTCCTTTCTGTGCTTTTTTTCATCCGCTCGCTTTCCTCTGTCACTCTTGTCCCACTCTCCCTCGCTGCCTGCAACCCCGGGGCTTGACAAGCTGGCCAGTCCGCCGCATCTGCCAGCACATCTTTAGCGGCTTGGCAGTGAGGAACGTCCGTCACAGGTTGTAATCAAACCTGCCTGGAAACTGAGCAGGAGGAGAGAGGAGGAGGAGAGGAGGAGGAGGAGGAGGAGGAGGAGGGAGTGCAAGTGAGGGGGAGGGCCCCTCCTTCTGCCTGATTAATCATAATGTAATTTTAATTAAAAAGCACAGTGTCAAAGGGTTTAGCTGCCTGAGAAGTGAGCCCAGATTGCCACGCAGCAGCAGCCACCTCAGTCTGCGGGCAGGAAATGCGTCCTGACAAATCCAGGCGCCCGGGCCAAGAAAAACAAAGGCCACCATTACCAGGATATTGTCGCTGAGGGAAGAGAATGGGTGAGAGTGAGGGGGAGGCGGCGGGGTGGGGGTTGGGGGGTGGTGGGGGGGGTGAGGGTACGCAAAATAAGGAGGACGGAGATGAGAGGGGATGAGATGTGGGATGTGGGGACAAGCAGGAAAAAAAAAAAAAAAAGGTTGGGGGTCACACTGTCATGCCAATTGGTGAACGGCGCAAACGCCCATGTCATGCAAAGAAAGAGTAGAGGCAGGAGTGAGGTGCGAGAGATTCTGGCATCGTCTTTCGTCAAGGGTGGATATTGTAAGCTTTTGTGAGGGATGCTGTAGGCTGAGTCTTTTTTTTTTTTTTTTGTCTTTCTATTCCTTTTCATGCTTAAGTTTGTTTTCATCTCAGGTAGCACGTTGCATCTACTCAGTGTCAGGCCAGACTATATTTACGCTACCTGGAATCCGGGGTTGCGGCGCACGGTGGTGTCGGCTCCAGGCCAAACTGTGCCTGAGACGATGTAGCCGCTTTAAGACAGGGCAGGAGGAACCGCGAGTGTCACCGGGGGGAGGCCAGAGGGCTGCAGCCGGAGTCAGTCAGGGTTTCTGAGGAGACGCGGGGTGTCAACATGGCTGAGTTGAAAGCAAAGCCAAACACTTGTGGTGACACGGCATTACCCTGGGTCATGGTGACAGATTAGGAGGATTACAGACATGGGTGAATTGAGTCAGTGCAGTGGGTGCCCGGGAGGTATAGAGTTTTATAGACATGCATATCTGTGTGTGTGTGTGTGTGTGTGTGTGTGTGTGTGTGTGTGTGTGTGTGTGTGTGTGTGTGTGTGTGTGTGTGTGTGTGTGTGTGTGTGTGTGTGTGTGTGTGTGTGTGTGTTCAGATCCATTGTTGACCACTCTCTATTGTTGATGAAAATTAAAATACCAATTGTTTCGAATGGAAGGTTTGTAGGTTTCATGCACAAAATGATTACAAACAAATGTCAGATCACTCATTATACACGCAATGCCTTCATTTTTAATGATTATTAAAGCTGGTCCAAATTCATAGTCATGGCCTTCAAATCCTTGTAGAAGTGAATCTTTACTGTATGAGGTTGTGGGTTCCATGAAAGATCGCTAAAAAAGCAAGGACTGTATGCGTTGCCCAAGTGAGACAACAAAGGGGATAGATACACCCCTGGAGAGGCGAAGGGGCTAAAAGCTCAGTGTTCATACCCTTCTCTCTATGGTTTTGGGGGTGGAGTGGGGTGTTGGCTAGGATTGGATGACCTTTGAAGGAGGCAAGAGGGGAGACGGATGGAGAAGCGTGTGTGTGTGTGTGTGTGTGTGTGGAGGGGGGGGGGGGGTGTGTGTTCAGGGCTGAGGTTTTGGAGGTGAGAGACCATGAAGGACCCTCCACTCAGCCCTAACAAGTATTTGAATTCCCCCTCCAGGTGTTGCATGCCTTACACTCCTCAGACGAGTAGAAGCATACAGTTCTTTCCAAGACGATCCCTCTGTGTGTGTTGCCTTCACATTGAGGGACAATGAAGAAGAGACTGTTGTCTGTGTCATGGTTTATTTTCCATCTGAATAAATTAAAAAGCAGTTTTTACATTGTGTAAATTTAAATGAAGTTTTATATTGGGTTGTTGTTTTTTTAATCTATAAATTGAAAGCTAAAAAGTACGTTCAATGAAGAATCCAATGAGAGAATAAAAAATGTATCTATGTAGCTACAGAATTAATGTCAAGCTTTGAAAATAACATTTAAGATCACACGTTTTGCCAAAATCACACACTTCCGTTACATTGAAGAGCAACGGAAGTTTAAAGTTTTAATCATCACATTGATCAAAGTTATAATTCATCCTTTAGAAACCATGTAAATTCATATAATACAGTTTATATTCCACATCTACCAATTTTATGTTTGACTAAAGATTTGAGTTATTTTTAAAGCAATTACGCATCGTGGATACATTTTGATTTTTTTATGCAATCACAGCATTTTCCTTGAAACTATTATTAGTAATTAGATACTACAAATTATATAAATCTATCCTCTTGTAATTTGTCAATTAGGGGCTACTTTACTGATTATCTTCCCATTGATGTACGGGCTGTCGTCCATATGTGTGAGCTAATGGCCCACTTTTCTTTTTTTTTCTTCTTTTGCTTTATTTGCTAAATCGGCTCTATTGAATCCTATTGACAAGCGAACGCTAACAAGTGTTGAAGAGAGCTTGAAGTGCAAAGAGAATAATGAGGTCTCCATATGATCTGATGTGCTCCATATTGTCCCGCGACGTGAAGAGGCACGCTCCAGCAGGGCGCGCGCGCACACACACACACACGCACACACACGGGCATGCATGCACCCACTCAAAGACACTAACGAGGGTTTGACGAACCTCCCCTGACACCTGGGGCTGGGGACACAAAGCGTGCCACCAGCGACTGAATAGAGAGGCAAAAAGAGACAGATGACATCTTAAACAAGCATTAACACGCAGGTAGCTAACAAAGCCAGCGTCGTCTCATTTGCATGTCAAAAGGCACACACATGCTTCGGGGACAGGGCATATGTACTGAAATGTAGCATGAATGCAAGAGAGTACATAAGTGTGGGTGTGACGGGAAAACAGACACAGACCAGTACGCTCTGTCCTACAGGTTATGAGGAGGGGATCTGCTCATCAGATCAACAACTGGATGTCGTTTCCTGTCAGTCTCTCTTTTTTTTTTTTCTTCACCCTGAGCCCCTGAATCGTTGGTTCCTCGTTCCCGCTTAACCAACCACCCACTGGCTGCCTTAACCGCCCTCTAATAAACCCATCTGTTGGGTCATTATTGCGTCCGCAGCCATCTGAACAGGGGAGCAACCCTGCAAAGCAAATCCCGAGTGCGTGCAGAGCAGGAGGGAGGTGGAGGGTAAAAGGGAGTGATTTCTTGTTTCACTGTCCTTTAACACAGTGTCAACCAACAAAGGAAGGAGGACTTTCCTCTGAGAGAAGCGAGATGGCTGGCAGTCGACATTTAAGCAATAAGGAAATGAACGATGGATGGATTCCTCTTTCATCAAACATTTGATGGTTTTTCTCCTCCTGCTTTGAAAATAATAATAATGCAATTAAATATTTAGTGTCTATTCAGCTGCTCGCTTTTGCAAAGGCCTCCTCAGCAAGTCCATCATGTGAGAAAGTGTATAAAAGAAATTCAGTGTGAAAATGATCCCACCATCAAAAATTTGGGCTTGAGGATTCATTTGGTTTGATAGAAACATACTTTTTGATCCATGAAGTGCTGACAATGAAAACAGCTGCATTGAAAGTACTGGTGGTTTTACATCTCAAACCATGATTAACTCTTGAAAGTAGCTTTTTTTTTAAAATGTTCATTTAGATTACAAATATAAAATGTACTGTACATATTTCTTATACATATTTCACATGGTATAAATTCATTACAAATAGTACCTGCTGTTTGAGTGTTTCATCCACAAGTTTAAGATAATTTCCTGATATACAAACCTTCATTTATTTATCTATTCTATATTGTTTATTTATTTTCTGTATTAAAAAGCATTTCAAGACTTTATTCACTCACAAAAAAGTATTTGGCTTCATACAATTGCAGTCGACTTATACAATGTGTCTTTCTTATTTTGCACAGCTACTCAAGATGATTATTTCATCTTTTTAAATAGAAGGGCTTCCTTGTTCCTCCTTGAATTGCAATGCAAATACAAACAAAAAGTACGTGTCTCCTGGCAAAGCAAAACCCATTGCTGGGCCATAACTGGTGAGATGTCAGTACGTGAAGTGCCTGAGCGTGTGCAGGTTTGTATGCACATATGTACCTTGCATGTGGGTTGTTCTATTGGCATGGGCAGCCAGGAAGGGCTGGGGAGGCTTTAACTTTGCTAAGCTTTTCCCTGCCAGGTCCCTGGGAGATCCCACTGTTCATTTATATTGAACTTTGTAGGCTGGTGGCTCTGCCAGGCTCCCCTGCCTACTGCTGTAATATAGGAGCTGCTGGGGACCTGCACAGCCAGCGAGACCTAGGGAGAGAGACACAGATCACACTGGCCCTGTGGTTATTACATTTGTGTGTGTGTGTGTGTGTGTGTGTGTGTGTGTGTGTGTGTGTGCGTGCGCGTGTGTGTGTGTGTAGGGGAGAGTGATTTCTTTTTTTTTTTTTTTCCTCCATAGTTTACAGTCTAGGTGCGATGTCTGGCCATTCAGAAGTGTTTGCTTGTGTGAATCTTGTGTTTGTGCAATATGAATAATTGCAGTAAAAATCACAGCAGTTTTTGGGTGTCTTGTTTTCGTGTGCGCTTGTTGTGTATGAACATGTGTGCTCGTGGAGCTGGCAACGCTCCACTGTGTCCTCTCCAGCTCGCACAGCCTCTGTCATAAACAGCCACAGCCTCTGGCAGGTGTTGCGCTGTAGAGCACAGATATGTGTTTCCCAAAGTGACACGCACTCGTGCGCGGACGCACGCACACGCAGGCACGCACACACACACACACACACACACACACGCACACACACACGCACACACGCAGATCTGAACACACACCATTGGGATCCCCCACAGGTGAGCCTTAGAGGGCAGAGTCAACACCTTATTATTAAAATGCACAGACAAGCACATGTGCACACACACACACGTGCACGGCGGCAGCTGTTTAGGGTGTCTCACACACTCCCAAGCTTTCATAGGTGACTAGCTTCAACCCAGAAAGGCATTTCATCTCATACATTTCTGCAGGTAAACCACTTGTGACGCCAACATTGTGTTACTGATGCTTCATCTCATGCCATGAAAAGAAAAAAAACAACTGAATTCACATGTTTTGTAGTTTGGTTTATCGGTTGATCATCCGGCGACATAAGATATGATCTCTTTAAATTGTGAGCTTATTTTAAAGCGTGCAATCCACAGGACTACCTTGTACTACGTTTTAAAGCAGCAGCATAATTATTCATAGGAGAGTATAACACATCCTGAAACCCTCAATCAAAGTCGGGTTTGAAAGCAGGATCAAATTAGAGCCAGCAGTTCTATTTAGCGACAGCTGTTGATGGCTGAGAATGCAACTTTTAAAACAAAACTTGTGTAATTCTGTAATCTGTCACTTTTGTAATTAACAGTTTATTTTTAGTCCATTTAAAACAGCTACTTAAATTATTGCTGTGCTAAGATTCTTCTGTAAAGTTAACGCCGAACTCCCTCAGAATCATCCCTCCTCGCCTGATCCAAACAAGGTTGTGAAATGCACACTTTTTTACACTTTATAACTTTTGCATTATGGGCTCATCCTGCAGGAATTTTTTATTTTCTTTAATTCCTTTCCGTTAATGCAAGAGATGAAAATATTTTATATTTTTTAACACTCTTCGCCACTGATTCCTGAGCAACATTATGATTAGGTTATTCTCGGGTATTGCAAAGTGCAAGAGTACAAGTTCATGCCGACTCAGACACAAGAAAACAGAGAACAGAAATCTCGGATCCGCCAGCCCTGATTGGAGGGATAATCCCTACAAAGCAGTGTGTTTATACCTTGTCCTGAAATAGCAATTCATCAGTGACCCTATAGTGCTATTCTCTGTCCAGGCCCAGCAAGACGGCACTAAATGTTCAAGCGGAGGTAAGTGCCGCCAAGTCCTTTGACAATACAAGCACGGGTTCAAGCTCCCGCTCAATACAGCCCCTCTCCTCGGACGGTGCAAGGTGGAGGGGGGGGGTTACCAGGAGCTCGGGGTGGAGGGGTCAGAGAGTGTGTGGCGAGGGACTGTGTGTGTGTGTGTGTGTGTGTGTTTGTCTGTGTGCGCACGGTGGCTGCAGGGAGACACACAGTGCTCTCTGCGGAAAGGGAAGATGTCGTGTGTGCTTGAGTGAAGCGTGCAGCCCTGCAGAGCGAAGGGCCAACAGGGAGGGAGACCTCCTCGAATTGTCAGACAAACTAATCCCCCCCATGTCTCATCAGAGAGTCATGTATCTGCCTCAAAGTGTGGGATGGTAAAGACACACAAAATCAGACACAGCCAGAGGTACGGTTTAAAAAGATAAACAGGTCAAATGTGGTGTGACATGGATGGTTTTTTTTTTCTTTTCATAAATGTGGTGAGGATGATTTCTTCATTTTTAACTGAAGCGCTTAAGTTTTGACAATTACTTGGTTTTTTTTGTTTGTTTTTCTTCTAAATAGAAAGGGAATGCTATCCATTGATCAGGATCAGAGGGTCAAGGCCATATCTTGTGTTTACTTTCTAAACATTTTTAAAACTCTGTAATTTCTGTTTTTAATTTAAGAAGCCCGGATAGTTTGCTTGTGCATAATGTATTTTACTTCGTATAGGAAATGTGACAGACTTGTTTTGACTGTCTCCACGATCTCGTCTTAGACTCGCACCCTGGTTGTTTGAACAGAGGAGAGACTGTGGAGTTGCAGCAGTGGAGATGTTAGATGGGTGGGTTACGGTACCTTCAACAAAGACGACCTCCTCGACGTCTGAGCGCGAGGCGAGGGGGGGGGGGGGGGGGGGGGGCTGAGTCAGTCTTTGTGAGTGCGCAAGTTTGTCAGGAAGAAGTGGTGAGGGTGCACCAGTGTGTCATGACACTCGACTAATCATGATGGAGACATTTCTGCTCTGCTGAAATGTCACCGTGAAAACACGTGTTTGTATGTGTGTGTGTGTGTGTGTGTGTGTGTGTGTGTGTGTGTGTGTGTGTGTGTGTGTGTGTGTGTGTGTGTGTGTGTGTGTGTGTGTGTGTGTGTGTGTGTGTGTGTGTGTGTGTGTGTGAGTGGGAGAAGAGGGGGGGTGGGGTGAGAAGTGGGGTTGAGAATAGTTCACGCTGCAGCATTTTGATATGTAATGTTCTCTACATGTTTACAAAAGAGTGCCTTTTTGACTTTTTGGGACTGCCGTGCAGCTCATCTTAATTCGGGACTTGGGATCAATAGATCTAAAGTGATGTGAAATTAATTCTACAAATCAAATTCTGACAAATCTGCTTTGCATTGAGCAATTTTCTTTTCACTCAACCTCATTCCGCAAATATCTCATACCAGCTAAATAGAGCAATAAACATCCAATTATTATAAAATGTGTTGCAGAGTATTGTCCACAAACTGGTTCAATGTGAACATGTAATGACCGCTGTGTATTTACAACAATCTTTCATCGTTTTACATTTTATACTTTCCAAATGACATTTTAAAAGAGGTTATTTAAGTGCGGGCGTATTCTATTGGTTTTCAGTGTGGTGAAAGTGATTATTTCATTTTCCCAGTTCACACAATCACGGCTCCTGTGATGTAGCAGACATACTGTACAGACGAAACAAAGCCAACGAATTGAGCTGCGTCTGAGACAGAAACAGATTCTTCCACACCTCTCCCTGTTCTGCCTGAAGGCTTCTCACAGGTACGATTTCTTGCCCTCGGTTTGGGAACTGAAAATGAGAATCTCAAAATTAGAAGTCAGGGAGTCATGTCGAAGCCTGACCCTGGATTCTCACCTCCCATCCAGCCGGACCTGTGAATACTAGATCTGATCTGTGGCCCCACTCTGCCTCTCCTCTCAACCCCGATCAAAAACACTCTTTTTTTTTTTTTTGCACTTTCATTTGTTCATAATATCTTCAGTTATGTGCTCCTCATGTCTTTTTTCTCTCCTTATTGTTATGACACCACACATTCACCCTAATACACATTGTATGCGTTCTTTGCTTATAAAATTCACATCACATATAAAATATGTTTTTTTATTCTTGTCACTGGTAAAAAGGCGTGAAGCCACCTCATAATCAAAGCCCAGTTACCCCAAAGCAGCTCCGAAGGTTGCCCGCCTTAAGTGTGGAATCTTAATTGCTGTCACCCGGAAAGTAGTTTAACTCTACAAGAAATGACTGGAAATCAATATCATATCTAAGATAGCAGCTATGTGTAAAGGAGTATTTATTACTGTTGTGGGGAACTTAAATGTGAATGCGTGGGTTTTCCTCTTATGGTAAATCTGAAGATATGTGATGTCTCGGAAATGCTTGTAGTTGTGTAACTGTGTGTGTGAGTGAGTGTCTGCCCTTCTGTGCTGTGTGACGGAATGTCAAAATTGTCTGAACAAAGAGTCAGTTGGCGTTCGTTGAGTTCGATAAAGCAGTTATAAAAAATGCGTCGATGGATTACTCGTAGTGGGTGAGTTTAGGTAAATATCCAGAAAATGAATGGAGGTTGATGCAAAGTACCTAAAAGACATGGGGTTAGGGTCTTTGAGTGCCATTGTCATATTTGACATAATTTATTTCTCCTCAAATAATTCATAAACTGTTTACATGTACCAAAAAATATTGATTTTCTAGGCCGACGGAGGTGACAGGTCTGGGACCGAGCGGCCCATTACCACAAATGTCCTGTCAAGGCGGCCACCAGGAGCCTACGGTGGGATTTCATCCCTGAGTCCCTCTGTCCTGAGCGGAGAGCTGCTGCTGCTGCTGCTGCTGCCGCTGCCCAGGGACTCGGCAAAACATGGCCTGTCTGCTCACCCTTAGTGCTGAGGGATGAGCCAGGGCCTGGAGGAGGGGGTGAAGGAGGGGCTTTGCCTATCTGCAGAGAGGGGGTAAAGCGAGGTGGAGGTTGATAAAGCATTAGTCAGCCCTGCTGGTGCGCTGGCCCCTCTGAGCCAGGCAGCGATTGAGTAGTAGTGCCTGCAGCTAAACGTGGCACCTTTGACAGTGTCAGGGTGGCACTATAGAAGCGGGCCAGCTAGATGCTTCTGCTACATTAAACACCAAACGGTTGTTGGTGTCTATATTCATGCTGGTTTGAATTCAAGGATTATAATGGAGGACAAGCCACGGCATATGGAGGTTTTTTGTTTTTTTTTTCTTTTTAAGAAGGGTGAATATCGGGGAGTTTATTATTTGGAATAAAGGAGGAACCCTTTATCAAAATGCATTTAGCATTTTCTAATTTCACAGAAAGCTGCAAGGACGTGAAATTGAAATTGAAAAAGTGAAAGAGCTGGTTAAACTAATCATTTGCCTCCTTGCTGCTTGAAAATAGCTTTAAACAAGATTTTTAAAATAATATTTGAACATAAATTCCACTTTTTAAAAAAAAATCTTGAATTAATAAACTGAAATGAAGCTTATACAAAAGATGTTTGATGGACTTCAAAAATACAAATCAGATTCTAACCTGCAAAACATAAAATAGTAATTGAAACCACTAAACTTGTATCAATATCTTAAAAAAAAAAAAAAAAAAAAAAAAAAGATGCTTGAACAAAGTGTCTTGTTGAATCAGCTCATCTTAATTTTAATGCAGCCAGACTGTTAAACTTGATATTTCAAGTACAGCCAACTATTTGGCTGAATTGGCTTAAAGTGGGATCTAAGGTAGCCAAGATCACACATACTCTTTAACAAGAACAGTTAAAAAGAAAAGAGGAATGAAAAAAGTAGAATTTTAATTGTACAATCTCCTCATATAATTACAATACATCCCAGTGTTTGCAGACTAAATACAGTCATAGGAAATGCAAGGATTGAGAATGGTGAATACATAAAGATAAAAATGAATGTGAAGACAATGAATAAAATGATAAATGAGAAAAAACTCTTAGATAAAACTTAGATGAGAGCATTTTCTAACATACATTTTTATGTTAATGTGGCAATCGTTCAATAACAAAAAATATTTATGTGTTCTCGCCTCATAGTGAGGATGTCCCTGGTTTGTTCTTTCTGTGTCAAGTCTGTGTGTGCGTTCCATAGCTCTTTGTCTGACTTTTCTCCAGGTATTCTAGTTTTTTTCTCGCAGTCCAAAAAACACGTGTTTGAGGCTCATAATCCAGCATACTGCTGAACAGAAGTGCAGTGATCTGAGGATTTGGTGTCATGTGAAAAGTGCTGCTGCGTGGCAGCATGTTCACAGAGAACAAGTGTTACATGTGTTACTACAAGCTGAACATGCGCAAAGTTTGTATTAAAATCTTTACATGTTGAACTCATCTAATCTTCCATCAGTCATCAAGCGTTGGTGGCCCGCATCCTCCGACTCATTACAAACCATTGCACATGTGCCCGGCTCACTACCTACATCAAGCTGCCCATTAAAACACAAAGAAAACTGGCACTCTCTCCCACAAACACACACGATAACCATTGACAGACTTCGCTCATCACATTTGAAAAAAAAAACAAAACAAAAAAAACACGCTGCTAATGGGGGAATGGGGGACATGAAATCACTTTCAGAGGGACATAAAAGCGGCATTGTGCAGTGGCCTGGTGGTAATTACACCACACAGGCCCATACTGAAGGAAGCTATTTAGCAATATGGCCCTGGCCTGGGCCTCTGCTGCTGATCTCATTTGACTGTATTAATTAGCTGAGCCGAGGAGCTGGCTGTTGACGCGGCAGCCCACTGCTTGGCTGGCTGGTTGGTTGGTTAGTTGGGATGACCGACGCGGCAGTCTGTTCAGTTCTGTTGTAAATCGACAAGCCTACTGAACTTCCTTACACCATGTTACCCCCCCCCCCCCCCCCCCCCTCCTCAGCCCTATCAGTCAGAGACAGCTGGAGCTGCACAGAGGCTACGGCTGCTCCCTATTCATTGCATTCAGCACGGAGGCAACCAGAAGCGGCACAATAGGCTGCGCAGGCGGCCCCATGAGGCACGGGAAACACCTTTTTCTGTATTCAAATGGCAATAAAGATCGTCTCAGAGAAAGGATTGTTAAGATATCTAGATGCCTATATAGCAATATTAATAAAAAATCATAGTATAGTAAAAAATATATTAGATTTTTGTCTCAAGAAGAGTTGATGGAGTTATTCAAGAATTTAATCAGGCTATTAATCCTCCGTGCCTTCAATGGCAAGAAAACACCAAACTCTCTTTGTTGTAGTGAAGAAAGCACCTCTGAACTTTTTGTTACAGCTTTGTTTGACACCTCCTGCCAGAAGGACAAATATTGTGTAAAAATAGTTTTACAATGTTACAAAATGGGGAATGAAATTAGATTTTGGTTCATATACAAATATGTTTTAGGTACGATACCCTGATATCGCTCCACACATGATTGCAATCCATCATCAGAATCCTTTGGTAAATAAATGTCTGACATATTTAAACAGTATTCTTTCAAAAAAGAGAGAAGCTGTACCCTCATCCTCAGAAGCGATGCTGCTCAAAGCTTTACAACTCGGAACTTTTAAAGTCGTCTGAAGTACCCTGCTCTTTTTCACACCCGGGCTTTTTTGAAGAGGGTGTTAGCTTTTCAAATACAGGATGTCTTATTTTTAGAATTCAACTCGACATTTTCTCCTGCTCGTGAGATTGGTGTTTTCTGTGCTGTAAGTTTCAGTGGGTTCACAGCGAAATCACACGGCAGCAGTCACATGCAAGCACTGCACTCTGTACGGCACTTCGATGGCCAACTTATAACCTCACGCTTGGCATTGCACATGAACGTGGAAGTCTGCTTTCGCACTGACATCCAGCCATATCAAACGCACTTCGCACTGCATGTGCATGTGAAATAAACGTACTTACCTCTTTCTTAACCCGATGACTTCTCCGCCACTCTGGAAAAAAATTACCCCAGTTACTGTAAGTAAGAGAATTTCTTGCTCCGTTTAGGCCTTCACTTTATATAACTGATTTATGTGTTCACAAGAATAAGAGCAGCTAAACGTGTCAACCATTAAAAAATCTTTAAGGACGAGAAGCCATGGTGGCATATGCTGAAGGTGAGCCATGCATGTCAGCTAGGTCAGGCAGCAGTAGGTCATTTCCATAAGGTGCCGATGGAGCAGGTGATAGGAAGGTGCTGGCATGAGCTGGACAGAGGTAGTGGGGCAGATGGACCTGTCTTGCACTGACCATGTATTCCTGCACCCCGCTGGGGCCCCAGGAGGGGGCTGAGAAGGCTCCCAGAAAGGAGGGTGTCCCACTGACACCCTGGCATTGAGCCCTGGCTAACCTTGGCCTGCACCCATCTCTTCATGACTGAGCCCCCCCCACCACCCCCACCCCCACCCCAACCCATTCCCCCCTCACCACCCCACCCTGTAAAACACCCTAAACGCTGACCAAGCCCTCAGGGCTCAGGCCAGCCTCCTGGGCGAACAATGGCCCAGACTACAAGCTGATCCTGAGGAAGGCCATGCCAAACGAGGATGCCAGAGTTGGATTCTTGCAGAAGGAACAACACTCCTGCACTGCTGTAGTAGTAGTAGTAGCAGCGCAATACCATTTAGCAGCAATGTCACTTCATTTTCCCCCTGAAAGACAAGAGTACTGCACTGAGACGTCTAACTTTGCACAAACGCATCTGAAACGTCTGAAAATGTATTTGTTTTTGCCAAATAGTAATCTGTTTATGCAGATGCAACTTCTCATCTTTTTATCTGCTTCTTTGGAGGTCCAGCCATTTTCCGTTATGTGGCAAACACACACAGCTTGAGCTGTGAATTTTCTTTGCAAGGTGACATTTCCTGGCTATGTGCAAATAAAGCACACACAGAAACGCTGTCACAGACAAAGACTGAGGTAGATCTCTGTGCAAAAATGACAGAATTTCCAATTAAACAATGTGTTTAAGGGGGGGAAACATCGGAAATGTGGAAAAACCTTTAGGGGAGTGATTGAAATTATTCAGAGAAGAGTATTGTGCCTTAATTTGAGCATGTTTGGTCGAGTGTACTAGCTGGGGCAATGGAGGTAGGGGGCCTAAAATCTCCTGTAAGCTGTTCAAACTATTAAGTCTCCAATAGAAACTCAATTTGCACCACACTGGATTACAAGTTGTTTTTATCGACCCATTGCTGCTTCTCTGCATCTGCTGGAGTCTTGGTTAAATCATGAGGGAGGATGCTGGTAGGGGGTTGCAGAGTAGTAGAATGGCGATAATTGGTTGAAGGACAGTATACAGTAATAAAGAGGCTAAATAGCCGGCCTTCTTCCTGTCATGTTTACCACTTCTATTTCCATACCAATTAAACCTTGTTGAAGCTGCCATGATGAGAAAACGGAGGTGCAAAGGATGCAGAGTATCTCAGCACATCATCTCCGAGCTCTATTACATTTATTTTTCCTTTGAAGGATATTTACAAGTAGTATAACATTTTTGCTGATATTTATCCAGCAATTTTTTTTAACCACTTTGCTAAGGGCTCATTTGAAATCATACCTCTGCTTAAGCTAAGGATTATTTTTCCTGCATTGCCCGCCGTAGAGCTCATCCAAATACAGATGAAGTGTATTGGATAGAGGAGTCGACCTGCAGATAAATTGAGATCGGAGGGAGATGGATCTCTGGAGATACCCAGTAGCACTGTCGTCCCACGATGAGCCTCCTATAATCCACGAGGACGACTAGGTCTCATTTCAAAGTAAGATGGAGGGGTCATATTGATTCCACTTGACTGAGAAAAGATCTGATTTAAGTTTTGAATGCGAGAGTGTGAGCCAGCCCTCCCCAATTTCAGAAGAGATGAAATTGGCTTTGGTGCGTTAGATATTCTTTCGCTGCCCAGCGGACCGTGCTGGGTGCAGAGCTTTGTCACATCGTAACAGATAAGGAATACAGGGCTGGCTGGTGTCACATGCACCTGCACAGCTGGAAGGCATGCCCATACATGACGCCAAAGCAAACCATGGCCTAGTTTGAGCCGAGACACATAACACTAACAACTCAATCCATAGCAGATCGGCTCCACTCTTCTTGGTTTTTTTTTTTTTTTTTCTTGTATTGGCTATGTACCATATTTATTCATCGTGTTCTGAAAACAGTAGGTGCACATGTGATTGCAGCTGATTTCTCACTGATACGATATTCATTTTTTTTTGACAGTGTAAATACATGTCCTTGCTTATACTTGCCAAATGATTGACTGAGAAGCAACAGCCAGAAAACAGTCTTCTAGATTTAGCTCGAAGGAAAAAATCACCTGCCAGGCTCTGTGTGAAGGTAACAGATATCTACCTATTACCACTTCTTTAGCTCACTAAATGAATCTAATCTGTTGAATTTATACACGTGATATCCTCTGCAAAACATTCAGCGTGACTGCCTTTGTGTCCATTACTTTTCTCTCATGAAGTTAATATATTCCGTTATGCCATGAACAAGAAAGGGCAGTAGCATCGTGACACAAGCAGTTGGAAAATAATTGTTTTTAAATGTTTTATTTTCTATATATGCATGTGAATGAGAGATCACCTACTAGAAACTAGTATATGCTATTTTTTTGTTTTAATATAATTTATTTACTTGGAGCCAAAGTCACTCATTTGTGCTGATAAGTAGTGTATCTCCTATCAGAAGAAGAAGAAGAAGAAGAAGAAGAAGAAGAAGAAGAAGAAGAAGAA
Source organism: Blennius ocellaris (assembly GCF_963422515.1). Lineage (NCBI taxonomy): Eukaryota > Metazoa > Chordata > Actinopteri > Blenniiformes > Blenniidae > Blennius > Blennius ocellaris. The sequence goes on from NC_137669.1 coordinate 16,664,498, forward strand.
GAAGAAGAAGAAGAAGAAGACGAAGAAGAAGAAGAAGAGTTTCCCCCTCCTTTATGGATGAAGTAGGAGTCCCTACTGTCGGTCTGTGTTTACGTTTCCCTTCAAGTGTTTTCCCCCACGGTGCTCCATCCAATTCTCCTCAACAAGGGAGCATGAGGGAGCGGGGTAAAATGAGAGTGGATTCATGAATGGAAGGGGACAAATTGACATGTGGCGTTTTGTGAGGTGAGTGCCCAACCTCTCGACCGCTGATTACCATTCGCTAATGAGCCCTCCTGTTTGTGTGTGTCTCTGCGTTTCTCTCTCTCTCTCTCTCCGCTTTGCCGTGGAACGGTCTTTCTCCTCTGCAGCTTTGTGCAAGCCCAGAGTGGCCGACGGACCGAAGGTGCTCTGTTAATAGGGAGACGCACACATCGGTAATTAAAGCAGTAGGGGGCCTTGTACTATACCGACTCTTTCCAATCCACCCCCACCCTTTTTTTTTTTTTAAAGGCCGCCCTCCCCCTATAATTCAATCCTGTCTGCCGGATTGATCATTGTGCAAGGCCAGTTTTGCCCCTGGCAGTTTTGTCACTTTCTAATGATGCCTTTCAGGGAGGCAAGGCCTGTGTCCCACCCGCATCAGGGCCAGTTGGGGCCAGTCAATGTCTTCACGCCAGCCTCACTCCATCTGATGGAAAATCCTTGCCATGTGGAAATCGTATCTACAGGTACGCGCACTCGCAGTAAATCATCAAACAGATTTATTGTGTGATCTTTAGATTTCAGGGTGTCCGTTAATGGTGCAAATTAAAACAAGTATTAATCCTCCCATACAATATTTTATTTCTGCTGCCCTGTTTCTACTAGGAAAAAAATACATCTTCTTTAGATTAGGTTGAACATATCTCTTATTAAAAATAAGTGTGTTGCTGGCTATTACCAGCTAATTTTTCTTCTCTGTATCAGTTAAGTTCTTATATTTCTTGATTTCTTATTGAATCCTTGCAGTGACAGTTAAAAAGACTGCATGTGCCGCATCTGTCGTCATTTCTTATGATTATAAGGACTTTTAATATCTATACAATACGTGATCTTTAGATAATAATATGAATCAAAATGTGGACAGAAGGGATCATACATGCTCGTACAAGCGTGTGTATTTCAGATTGGGACTTTTTGATCCTTTGTCAGCAGATATGACACAAGACCAGACTCTTGGTCCCGCTGTGGGCACCCCAGAGTCATTCAGAGACCCTCCTTTCTCCCCTAAGGGTACATCTAGCGATATCTGTATGTTCCCAAATCTCCTTATTCCATACTCAGCAGGCTACAACGGTCCAGTGGGAACGTCTCTCACTTCTGCCGGCCATACTTATTCAAAGTGAGATGAAGACAGCAGGGAATCACAGTGGCAAAAGTTTCATTTTATAGGTAATGGAAGCATGTTTAATTAATAAGTCAAAGAGGCCACATCGTCGACAGATTTTAGATTATACTCCCCCCCTTTATTTTTTCCCCAGTTGACTTCTGCTACAGAGGAAAGCCACTATAGAAAGTGTCGTTGGCAATGTGATCCCTCTTTCAGCTATATTCTGACACCACTTGTGGCTACAGCTAATAGTGCCACACACTCTATGTAATTAAAAGAACCCGGTCAAGGTGTTTCAACATTGCATTCTCTGTCTCCCTGAGCCATGTTTGTTCTGTTTCCTGCCCTGTTTCAGCCCCCCCCCCCACCCCCCTTATCTCTTAGACCCCCTTGAGTATGGCGTTTTACATTTCTGTTTGTAAAACTGTCAACACATCCACTGGCTGTACTAACGTGTGATTTAGCGCCAACAGAGAGGAGGGATAGCGAGTGAGAGAGAGGCAACTGCATGAGATCTTGCACATTCTCAAAGTGGAATATTTTTTCACTGTTATCCCCCTAACCCCATCTCCCCGCCACCGAACGATGCCTTCATGTTTTTCCAACAGCTTCTTTTACCTCTTTATAATTGCGTAGTGCATGCTTCCGTGGGTTATATTCACTTTCTGTAACATTTGCAATTGAAATGTTGCAGTTATATGTATGGTTTCCAAAAAAATGAATATAAGATGTGTGAGGAATAAATTTGATTCATGAATGAGAATGTGTGGCTGTAAAGAAAATACAGTAATTCCCTCTCTTAGGCACAAACCAACATCTTAAAGCGGTCTCGATAATGTCCTACAAGCAGAGTGCAAATCAGGAGTACACCTCCAGAATTAATTGGATTAATGTGTAGAGTTGGATTGTGCGTGTGAAATTTACACCTGTCTCACTCCTGTCAAATCAGAAATCAGCCTGTCATTGCTAATAAGTACCTGGGGGGAGTGCATGGTGGCACCTCAGGACCGGAAAACAAACAGCAGCAAGAAATCCTGCAGTGAGCCTCCTTTCCCCTCATTTAAATTGCTCATCTGCACATACACTGCTTGGAAACATCACACCTATACACACGTGACTATAACACACTATATCAAGTTGAATGCAATATTTTAATCAAAAGGATATTAAAAAAAAAAAGTAGTTGGATTAATTAAGAGTAAAAAAAACACTGTGAAAATGTTTTAAACATTATTAAATGAGATGAAATTGGCCACGATTTGGGAATAGAATCGAGAAAATCTTTGCACCTTCATCGGTTTCCTGCAAAAACAAAGGAAATCCCACGTTTTTAATAGATAGAAATTCTGCAGCCTGGCTTTGCATTTGAACTTTTTTTTTTCCGCCTACTTTATTTGGCTTTAATTTACACCTCTGTTTTGCAGCTGTGAGAGGGGAATTCTGCTCTTTTCCCTTTGGAGAGGAGCACTGGCAGCCGAACATTAGCTCATTTTAACGGCCAGTGTAATAATCTGTGCACCGGAGGGCCTCCGTTGGAAGCTCTACTTTACACTGAAGCACGAGAGACTCCCCTGTCAATAGCAAGACAGTCACTTCATTATATCTTCACAAGTCACCCATTTATTATCTATTGGCCCCATCAGAGAACAACAGCACACCGAGTCAGATGTTACAATATATTAATCAAAGATGCACCATTGTGTCAAAATGTAATTTTCTGCTGCGGGACTGCAGATATAATTGTTTGATTTGATCGCAGAAGTACATAATGTTCCCAGGGAGGGACCAGCATGCAAGCATACTCAAATAGTTGACGCTCGGTTTCTGCACTAATGTTTAAATTTAAGAATATACTGGCTGTTTTTAATTATTCAAAAAAAGAGAAGTGAGAGCATGATTGTCAGATGGTTGATAAGAGGAACAGCAAAGGTGTCAAAAAAACACTTCTACAATTATTACCAACTGTGGATGCAGTGAAACTAGGAGCTTTAAGGTGTAATTTGATGTTATCTGTAAAAAATTACTTAAAGCTTATTTTATTTCACCTGAAAACTATTCTCATGGTATATTTACATGTTTTGTTTATTTGAAGCTATTTGTCAAAAATCTTGAATCACTTGAATACAAAAAAAATTAATAAAGAATACATGCAGCAATTTTAAATCAACACCATAAATATTGCTTGCATCTGCTCTGTTTTGATGAAAAATGCAAAAAAAATGCAAAAAAGAAAATGTGAGTAAAACCATTTCGCCGCTTTTTCGATTAAACCTTCTCAGATTGTACAACCCAGTGACCGTGCTTCACCTCTCTGAGCTGAGGCATTGTCCTTTAACCAACTAATTAAAAAAAAAATCTTATAGTTGCTACTTGGAGGGAAAAAAAAATTAAAAAGAGATGGCACAACACTTCTGAAGGCCTAAATGTGTGAATGCACAGACACGTCTGCATGAGCGTAGTGGCTTAGTGCCGATTATAGTTGCACCAAATGTTGAATAGGACTTTCAAAAAACACATTCACGAGAAGCTGTGAGAAATTCACTCACACCAGCAAATGCAAAAGCTGACCACAGCCAACTAAAGGAGCAGAGCAGAAAAGCCACATAGCAAGCGGGCAACTGTAACTGAAGAAGAGGAAGGAGGATGCAGAACACCCAAACACAGGGAGACAAAAATAAAGATATATGAGTCTGAACACAGTTTACAAAATTATTGTTGCGGTGTGATAGAGGAGACCTTTCAGCAGAGGAGAGAAGTGTTATATGAATGCTGATATTAATAACATAACAACAAGAAAGAGGACTACTCTCTCTTTTTCTTTTTTCGTTCTTTTTTTTTTTTGCAAAATGAAAAATCCAAACAACTCAGCAAACAATAGCACAGTCAAATCAGCCCGATGGGGTGGTGGTGGGGGGGGGTCTCTGTTCCGCTCACAACCAGCAGACAGAGAAAGACAGCGCAGGACCCCGGCAAACCCCTTTCACATGTAATGATCACTCCCCTTCATTAAAACTGCTAGTAACCCTGTTAGGCTGGAATAGACTCACTACGGGTAATCGTGAAAACACTTTTAATCAACGCACAGCAACAGTAGAGACCTTGCTAGAATGCATTCACTCCAAATAAAGCAGGCTCTTTATAAACAGGCGCAGCAAAACAGCTAAGACCCTGATAAGACTCCTCACACTCTCCATGGCGAAACCTGCCTGTGAATGTCTCCTGACAGCTCCTTAGCCCTTGTTAGAGAGAATCACTTCCTAATGATTCAACCCAGCTTGGAAACATCAACAACCACAAAGTAACACTCGGGCATTGCAGTTTTACATGAACTAACATGCAGACAGTGGCTGTGGTTAACTGGATCCACTGATGTGCAAGTCTTTTCTCACGAGCTCACGACCCACGGCTCAAATTCAGTCCTTTGAATCCGGGAAGGAATTACGACGATCTATTGTTGACGTGCGACATTTTATAAGCGCGAGTTCACAGTACAGGAATTAAAAAAAAAAAAAATTGTTTTGAACAACAAACTAACAATTAACAATATCTCTTGAAATTACAGATATTGTCTTACCTTTTTTTTTTTATTTTTAACATATAATTTAAATTCATGATTGTTTTATTGTGATATAACAAAAAAAAGTCAATAGCTTTCATTGTTTTTTTTCTTTTCTGTTTGGGTGTTTGAGATCTATACACACACACATAATATATCTAATTGGACTGTATTTCTCTTACTGTTCACACCCATGGAAAGAAATTGCCACCTCCATGCACACGGTGGCTGATACAAATGCATGCATGTGCTTGCTCATAAGCACCCACACACATGCACACACATTGGCACGCACGTGCGCGCATACACACACACACACACACACACACACACACACACACACACACACACACACACACACACACACACACACACACACACACACACACACACACACACACACACACACACACACACAAACAGGATAGTTGACACATGGTATATCAGCAGGCGCAGTTCTTTTGTCCTCTTGCTAGTTTTAGCAACACCACTACTCTTGGAACACGTTGCGCTTTTGTCCCGAAATTGTATGATGCCAAAGCAAAACCGAGTTAGAAATAGACTTAAATTTGATCTAAAATTGATTCATTATCACCATTATTAAAAACAAATTCAAGCTTAACATTTCTTTTGTGTGTTTTTTTTTGGTATTAGAGGCCTACATTGTACTTTATCTCTGTTTTGTGTTGATCAGTAACAATAATGAATATAATGTGTGACTAAGACTTTTCAAGGTCCTGTTCAGTGACTCAAGTGGCGTTGGTTCTCTCAGTGCTTCGGTGATGATCTGGCATGTGGTTTTTGAACTTTGCCTCATCTGTCAATCATGTGCAAACAGCAGGTGGGGTTTGAGTCATGGCTGACATCATTTTGACAGGTATGATTCAGAGGCAGGGAGCAGACGTGCGTATGCATAAACCCAATGCTGAAAAATGTGGACGAAAAATAATGACAGTAAATAGTGCATGTTGGTCCTGAAGAAAATAAATCGTTGCCCTTCAGATTCAGTCAAACGACCATTCTTCATCTCATGAGGGATTACTCTTGGGTTAAAAAAAAAAAAAAAAAAAAAGCTTATATAACATTTCATATTTCCAGTAACCCTGGCTAAACCCTCTCTCACTATATCCAGCCTCCTTTTTCTGTTCAGGTATGCTACCCACTCTCCCTGGTGTAAATCCATCTCATCCAACACAGTCTTATCCCACAGATGCTGTCACTCCTTCATCCTGGGTGTGAGAAATATGGGAGCCTAAGGTGCTACTCTGTAATCAGGCTGGACTGTTGTGCCTCGTCCTGCCAGCATACAGCGAGGCGTTCTGGTAACCGCCACAACTTCACAAGGCTGCCGCGTGACCCCCGTAGCCACGGGGCCTCAGACGCCTCGTCATTCGTCGGAGCTTTTCATGGAGAAAAGGCCCAACAAGACAGCAAGCAAACACAAACAGAGAGGCGCACAGAGGTCTCCACACTCTGACAGAGATTCGGAAATACACATGCGGGGCAGTATTTGGGAATTAAAAAGTACAAAAAATCAAAATAAAAGAGAGGCAGATGTGACATTAGTTCTGTTTTCACTTGGCAGGAAAGGCAAGATTATGAAATAGAGTCCTCATCCAAAGCAGATTCCATGGCTGAAGCTTTTTCTGTCTGCCGTCTCCACATGCTCTTAACAGCACTCTTAACACCTACATTTTGGTATTTATATAAATATATAATTGAAAACATGATTGGACCAAATTACTTACATCTTGCGTCAGTCTGAAAAAAAAAAAAAGAAAAAAAAGTTAACATCTTGACAGTAGCTTTTAGTGAAGTCTGCAGCTTCCCCCGGAGTACGACATGCAATGAAAAACAGACAAAAGAAACCATATCTCAAGGTCCAGAGCTTCTGAGTTCGTGCTCCTTGTGTGGGAAATTATAGAGACATTTTAGGTTCACACACAGCTAATAATGACGCATTGGAGTCTGTTTCAAAAATATTACCACCATGAACACTGGCAATAAAGCTCCAGAAAGCGATCAACAGTTCCATTGATTGTTGTTCATTGTAAAGGAGGGTGGTGAAATATAAATCTGGCCAATAATCTACACAAATGTCAAATAATTAAATCATAAAGTATTAGAGCAATTGACCCCCCCCCCCCCCCCCAAAAAAAAAAAGAAAAGAAAAAAAAAGAAAAAAGAAGCTCCGGCACTTGTGTTTCTGATCCAAAGTCTCAAAGTGCCCCCTAGTGGGTCTTTTCTGTTTCTGCTTTCACCGAGGTGAAGAGAACATCTGACCCTATAATAAGGTCTCTGCAGTTCACTGTGCTAATTAAGAGGGCACGTTAAACACGGGATCACACGATAACACTTGGTGTCTTGCACAGTTTGAGTGTATTAGCTGTACCATAACAAACTGCTAAGTGTCTGTCAGGGTAAAGTGGTATCGCAAAGTATGGCGGTACTGCAAAAAGTTCTACGGCACAGGTGACCTTTAATGTTCCATATATGTCATTTTAAATTACATACCAAGATGCACAATAAGGCATAAACCTTTTTTCTTTCTTTTTAATACATCAAAAAACACGTTGTACTGCAATGTGAATATAAAAGCTTAAATCTGGACTGAATTGTGTATTCTTAATTCACTCTATAGCAGAAATACTAAATCCTCTACCCTCTTCCATAATTAGTGATTGGTTCAAGCCACATGGAGCACAGAGGGGAAAGCTGGACTGTCTGCCTATAGCAACCTCCAAAGCACTGCTGATGGATATAATACACTCTGTCTCCCCATAACTCCTTCACACAACACAACCTGGCACCTTATCCCACTGGCGAGCCCCGGAGGAAAACAATTACCAGAGAGGCGAAACAACAATACCCAGAAAAAAAAAAACATCTGCTTGTGCCGGCTGGGGCCGTGGACATGCCTGACTGTGGGTCCCTGCTGGCGTCCACGGAGGACACATGCCTTGTCTGGAGATGGCTGAGGGGCCAGTCTCCTGCCGATCCACCTGCCTCCCGGACTGCCTCTCTGCCTTTCCTGGCAGAACAGACGAGGGGTCCGCCTGTCGGAGCAGTTGTTTGTTTGGGTGAGGTCCCTTCTGTTTGGACGAGACGGTGCATCAGTGAGGCTCCTCAGCTGAAGGGAGGCATGGAGGCGATGGGCGAGCGCGCATATGATGCCTCCTTTATGTTATAGGAAGGCAGATGGGGGGGCCTCACTCTTTACGGTAAACAAAGAATGAAGAAAGGTTGCAGGAGAATGCAGAAAAAAAAAAGTCCTGCAAAATAATGGAATTAACATAATTTGGAAGTTTAGTTCCCCCACGCTCATAACTCGAATATAGAATGACACAAATCACAGCGACTTCCCATAAACTTTATTAGTAAATGCACGTCTTGACGTTTCAATAAACTTCCAACACTCCGTCTCTCTCCAGGGTTTGTTGTATTTACTGAGTTTACATTGCCACCTTGTGGCCATCATTGAGGTTTGCTAATTATTTCCAGCTGCAGTTATATTACTGTTTCATATTCGTATCGTTCGTGCAATAACAAAAATTAAATTTATTGTAATAAACAAACTAATTTCATATACATGAAAAGAACGACACTGAATATTTTACATAAATCAAAAAACAGGAAATACAATGTATATTTATTAAGCATACCGCATTAAAAAGCGCCAAATAAAAACGTATTTGGAAAAACAGATAGATGAGACAGACTGGAAAATAAAATATGATAGATAATTCATACATACATGCATAAATGCATGCAGATGCACATGCATACACATAGGCATGCATGCATGTACTGTACATACGTAAATACATTTCAACCATTTCCATAACTTTAAAAATGTTTTTATATCACAGCTCCAATCAATCTATTTCCACTTATTCTGAGTGTTTGCCTGGTTTCACCTCACCTCCAGTAAAGAAGGTCGGCTCCTCCCAGACCAACAGAGTTTCTGCTCCTTTTACATCGTGGTGGGAATTTGTAGTTTTCACGATATAAAGCAGAAAATCACTTTTATGCATCATATGACGAATGCAGTGAGGGTTTCTCACGTTTATTCTGCAGCATACACCATGACACATTGTGTGTGTCTGACTTGCGACTCCCACTCGAAACTTGTTGTGAGTTGTGCACCGGGAGTTCCGAGGCGACCCTGAAGGCATCGCTCCTGACAGCGTCGGTGTAACCGGGAGGAGGAAGAGGAGGAGGAGGAGGAAGAGGAGGTGACATGCCCGCCCCACCGTGACATGCAGCAGCGGCGGCGGCGTCGCCCGGTGAGGCTCTGACACCGGGCTCTCCTCACGGGTGGCGGGAGTGTCTCACAGCCTCAGGCATTGTTTTTGTTTCTGTTTTTGTTTTGTTTGTTTTCAAGCGGAATAACTTCTCGTGCAAGTGCATGCACCGGCTGCGTGTTGTTCTGCCTCACACTGCTGCGGCTTTCCGCCTCAGAGATGTAAAGCAAGTTGCACTACCGCATCTTCCTCCTGACATGCTTCTGACATAACGAGGAGCCGAGAAGTGACAGAGAGGTATTTCAACATTTTTTTTTTTTTTTTTTTAGGCGACTTGTTTTTCATGGTCGTGTTGTGCCGCTGAAGCTTTTGCATAAACAGACATTGTAATGAAGTTATCATTAAATATAAAGGGAATTAGTTGCTGCCGCTTCACAAGTAGTCGATATCAAAACATGCAAAGTTTTTAATGCAACACAATTCGGTGTTAATCCACATTGTATACAGTATTTCCCGAATAATTGAAACAATTCACGCAGTGACGTCACGGGAGGTGATCGTCGAGCGCCTACAGGTGCGCCCCCTCCCCACGCGCACAAGCACACGCGCGCGCGCGCACACACACACACACACACACACACACACACACACAGTTCCTTCAGCGTTTAAGTGGCGTCTCTACCAGGAGACAGAGGGAATAACAAATAACTGACCACATAACTTATTAATAGGAACATACATTACCCTGATGCTGAGTTCAGATAGCTCGCTCCTTATCCCCCCTTTAAAACAAGTGGCTTCTCTTTACATTGTCTCTGCTTTTATTATTCGGGGACATTGAGAACCCAGAGCAATTACCACTGATGCAGTGCAATGGAAGTTTCTGGCTCTTATCAGTTGACATATTTACAGCTTGCCTGTCACTAATCACCTTAACATCAGTGTTTCTTGCATTTGTCCTCTCTCCTTTTAGCTCCTGTGGCCACTTATCATTCATTCTGTCAAAGTGATAAATCCAGATGAGAGGTCACGGGGGTCAGGATCGGCTGCAGTAAAGTGCCAATGTGCCTGTAGTGATTTATTTCCTGCACTGAAATAATCAATTTTTGCTTGTGGGGGATCTGGTCTCGCTGTGAAACTAGTAATCCGTTAAAGTAGACCTTTTTATGATTATGACCGATTTTACAGAGTGTCCCACAGGGCAGCAACAGTGAAGCACCATGCAGGATGGCCAGCGTGCCCGAACATGAATTAACCACATTGAATATTGCTTGTGAAGCGTCCCGATTCTTGTTCAAACCCGACACACTCACTGATTACCCTTTAATACACACTTGCACAGTCTAGTGTTGTGTTTTCTAATATTCTGCTGGTAGAAGTTGTCTCTTTATATAATCCAGTTAAGCATTAAACTCCTGCAAGTTAGATAAACATAATTCAGAAATTCAAGCAAAATTGAACCTTGTTATATTCGTAAAGACAGAATTTAAGAGAGGGCTGTTTTACAGAATTACATTAAGTACAATTTTCATATTCACTATGGGAGAAATGGCAGAAAATGGACTTGGCTATATGTTTATACCATCGCTGTTGTGAGTCCCCTCGCAAAGCCCTTGAGCCAGCAGTGGTCCACTCTGCTTCGGCAACTCAAGAGGACACATTTCATATTACTATTATGAATATGTGCTAAATAAAGGTAAAACTTTAAAACCTGCTGAAAATTGCATCCAAGTCATTTCTGGTCAGGGTTACGATGAGTCAGTGTCAACTTAACTGTGTTCAACAACTAACAGCATAGAGGCTGGGATCAAATTACCAAAAAAAAAAAAAGTGTTCCATGTCGAAAGGTTGACTGCTGCTAAAAAAAAAAAAGGCTTCTTACAAAATCAAGGGGAATATTTAATGAGACAAAATGATATGCAAGGTATGTAATATTTATGATGCACAAGGAGCAACTTTTTTCAGTAATTTACAATTAAAACATATAACTGTGCTTGTGAAGCAAAAATAAAGAAATTAATTTTACTGGCTCTTACATTTAGGCATAGTAATAATATATCTTTATCTACAGGAAGAATGCTGAAGGGAATTTGACGTATGTTTTTGTCCCGTGAACAAACACTAGGTTATCTATTAGTTGAGCTACATTTAACAGGTAATTTAGTCTTTAATTTTTATAATGGCAGAAAATATGACTCACTACTGGCCACAGCTTAGACATTTCACTGATTTTCTTATTAATGCTTGCTGTAACCTGAGTGACACTCATTTTTTCATAAACCAGCATTGAAGCTTTTCCCTGTATTTCTGGTAAATGTCCAGTCATAATTTTCTTAGTATTCACTTTTTTTTTTTTTGACAAGCATCTACATCATTTAAAAGCCAGGCGTAGCTGCTACACCCACAGGTCTTTTTATGAAGTCATTATTGACGTATCCTCGAATCCTGCTGTGCAGTCCACCTATCCTAATTCCCCCCCCCCACCATTCTCCTGTGTGATTTTCTTCCATCTCCTTCGGCGTTTTTCAGGAAGATGGAGGTCCAAAGTGGTGTTCAGCAGCCGGACCCCTGCCCTCTGGGCTCTCCTCGGTCAGGGGCCAATCAGCAGAGCGAAGTGGACGACAGACAGACGGACGCCGGCGGCAGGCCCTCCGCCGACAGTAAAGACACACAGCCTGCACTTCAGAAAGACGACAAAAAAGTAAGTTGCAGATGCCTGCTTGCTGTGTGAGTTTGTACATGTGTCTGTACACAGATTGAGGTGAAGCGATCCAAAGCTGTCCTTCCACTGAGCTATTCTCATTAACAAGTCCTGTAACTTCCTACAAAGAGCCTGACTCATTGACTGCATTGTCTCTTTGAGTGCTGAAAAGTCAAGTTGCATCCGTCCGTTCTCATGTTTGATGGGTGTTAAGTGATGTCAAGTATTTTGCTCCTATGAGTCAAGAACAATTATTCTAGCTGAGCCGTGTGGGGTTGTCTGTGGCTGGAAGGACCTGTTTGCGCAGCAAGAGTGAAACTGTAGGTGCTTTTGGCTTTTTGCCCTCAACGTTTCAAAGGAAGTAGGTTCTCTGTGTTGTAATGTTTCCTTGAAAACCAATCGGGGTAACTACAAACCGCAGCGGCTGCACGAAGAGTTAGAACGTCTTACTGCGTGCATTCGAAAGCAAATGGCGGAGTCCCCACGCGAGTGCACCCATTCTCAAACACACATCAACGCTCTGCCCTCTCGGAGCCCCTCCGCACGTCCAAGAGTGACGGCAGAACCCTCGCTGGCCGTGCTCCATCTCGGCAACGTCAATCATGCTTCTCTGGCAGGAGCCGGCACCTCTTTCTGTCAATCAGCCCGAGAGGTTCCGTACGCCTCGGAGCAGAGAAGAGATAGAGGCAGAATAAACACAACAGATATAAGAAAACATTCACCAGATGACTGGCCTGACTGCTACTGGCAGCTCTGAATGGGATGCCTGTCAAAGGCTTGCTGTATCATTTTTCAATCCTTTGAGTCAGACTTGTGAGTGAACAGTAATCAACATTAGCTTTCAGGGTCTCGGTCTTGGCAAGGTGAAGGGGTTCCTGAAGCGTTGCGCTAGCATTGTAGTTCTCTTGTACATGCAAAATAATTGTATGAGTTGTGTGCCTTTCACTTGGAAATTATGTGTTCTAATGTATAATATCAATATTCTTAATGTCTTTAAAAACATTCTTTTTCGTGTTTTACAATTAAGATCTTCTGGAGAGCAGATGAGAGCATGAAAATGTGAAAAAGTGTTGAATACCAACTGCCTGTCATGTATTTATGAATAGAAATAGCTCATGCAAACAATCCATTTCCTCTTACTAGTCTGTTACTAGGGATCATCACTGGAATTTTGGGTATTTTGAATGCTTGACCCAAGCTCTAAATTTAGTTCTGGGGTTAGTTTTTTACACTCCAAAAAGTTTCTTGTGTGATCTTCTACTTTGAAACATTTCAAAAACTTTGGGTTCCTGCATTGTTAAAAATATCTGATTGAATGCTTGATTCTCCATGTTGTGAGCATTTCTGGTAGTCTGGATCGTTTTCCTGGTCGAAATTCAGCTAAACTAAATCATTTTCTATCGCCATCACCCTGATCTTTGCAGTAGCAAATCCTCAACCTTTCTGACTTTCGAGAAAGTGTGGCTGGATTCAACACAGCAACCTTCTTTAAGGTTTCCACTAATACCGCTATCTGCTGCTCTGTTTGTTTCTATTTTTTAAGTTATTGTTTTCCTCCCACCACCCCCCTTTGTCTCTGGTGCGGCAGTACCTTCCCTTGCTGTAGCCAAGGAGTACACTGACACACATAGGTTTTTAAGTGTTGCTTTGCTAAATCCACATTTTTATGGATGTAGGAAGATATCACAAATACAACTGGAAGATCCAAGGGCAGGTTGGAGCCAGTTCTTACTGTTTGAGAATGCTAGCACATTGGATTAAGTGTTCACCTTGAACGTATCGGGGGTTGGGTTACAATCCTGGTTGAGGCAGGAAGGGCATACAAACTAGCTGAATCTATGGGGCAAAATGCGGTGACTTACTGTGGCGCAACAATATTCAGAAAGAAATCAGAGCAACCGCAAGAACAAAGGAGCCCATCATCCATATTGACAGTGGACATCTTGCTTTCCTTTATTCGATCGGTCTCGAAAAGCACACATGGGCCCATGTATCCCACCAAAACGTCCTTACAACCGTAGAATGAGTCAACAAGCTGTACTCATGACCGTCACCTCTTCAGGTGTATTTAAATACAGGTGTTTGTTTGTTTGTTTGGGGCTGTTGACACATTGTGCCATATTCTGGCATGAATGTTTTACCTTTTTGAATTCAAGTTCTAACTCGCTCACGGTGGCAAGATCCGACTTTTGTTTTTTATTTTTTCAACAAGTGTCCCTGAGTGACAGACGAGGCTCGCAGGGGGGCGGCGAGGCGGCTGCCTCTGGGATTAAATCTATTTCTGTCAAAGCATACGGGAGAGACGGTCTATTTTTTTCCCCCCCTTTTTTTATTTTTTGGTTTTGTTGCTGTTGTTAATCAGCGGAGAAGTCAACAGTCTCACACGGTGCTCACACACTTCAGGTTGCCCAGGGACTGTTTGTGTCCCACTGACATTGCCTGACCAAGCGGTTGGCAGGCAGGCGGCTGCTGCCATGGATTCATCGATTCCCCGGGAGTGTTAATTCATCAAGGTGTCATCAGTGGAAGTGGACCACTGCTCTTGTCCTTGTTAAAGGGTGCACGCCTCTCGTTCGGGCCTGCTGTTTGTTAGCGGTACATCATAGAAAATGAGGTGACACAGTTCGACCCGCGGGCTCAAGCTCGGAGCTGCTGTGGCATATAAGGTCAGCGTGAGTTCAGTCAGCTGTTGCGCAAAGGTTAAATAAGTCAGCTGGTGAAAGTAAATAAGCAGAATCGGTTTTCCCTGGGCCAAAATAGGTGAGGGTTTAACATTAATTTCGCTTTGGAAAATATACTGATGAAGAACCCCCAGGTGAACAGTTAATCCCCAGATTGTCTTGGATGAGGTCTTATCAGCTCACTCTCGCAGTTTGACATTGTAGTTTTGTATCCTGTGGAGCAGAAGAGCTGAACATAATTTTTTTTTTTGCACATTTTGAATGCCAAAATCAGAGTACACTAATCAAATGGAATTTTGATGAGTTATGCATAATATAATATGTTGAGCTTGAAAGTAAAGGCCACACTTAACTCAATATTAATTATATAATAGGTCACGTGGCTCATGAACTGAAGTTCTCTGTCATGCCACTTTATCCAGCGTTGGTGTTGGTGGCTGGAGCCGAGATCAGCGGGTTATGCATTAAGGATACAGGTTGAATAGGCCACTGGTCCATCACAACCACACACTCGTATTCATACCGACTTGCACCGGTAACCACCAATTAAAATCACATGCATGTTTTTAGCCCATGGGAAGAAGCCGTTGTACAGGAAACTCATTCAGGCCAATAGACCATGACACCTTGTACAGAAAGAACCCCAACCAGATGGATACTCTCTAAGTCTGGTCTCTCAATAGATCAGATATTAAGATGTCCATGTGGATCCTAAAACTGATGCTCATGGGATCAGAAATATCAACATTTCCCAACAAGATATTGAGATCATGTGGAGGACACAATCACATCAGAAACTTCCTATGAGTTATATTTGGCTATAATATCAGTGGTCATCAAGCAGGATCAGGTAAAAGTTTACTTTCATGGATTCAATATAAAGTGTTAATGCTGACCCTGCACTTAACCCCAAAATGACCCCCGCTGTTTTATGCTGGACCCTGACCCCGGTGTCGATGCATTACACAAAGTGAACTGCGGTCCCTGACCTCTGAAACCACCCTCAGGCATTTTTCACACACATCCCTCACCTTGATAGCGTCGGTTTGTGCTTATTATTCTGTAATTAGGTGTGTTTAACTCTCAGAGCATTAGCCAACCACCGCCGCTGATGAGCTGCAGTGCTGATTTGAAATATTGCACTAATTGGTGTCATAACAACAGGATGACCTTTAACTCATTAACTGCACTGGAAGCAGAAATAAGTCGGTAAGCATAAAGCCTATGGCCGTACGTAGGCGTTAAGTTGCTGGTCTTGCAGTTTTCGTAATTGTTCTCCACAGTTTGGTACAGAGGGGTTCTCTGTGAATGTGTTGATGTCTTTGTTGTGTGTGCACCCTCTATTTCCAGACACAGTTTATTTTATCTCATCATATGTATGTAAAACAGACTGATCTGTTCCTCGCTGGGGTAAATTTTATTTTATTTTTTTCATATTTCCATTAGAAATGAGTCATTGGGGATTGAGCTTTTAAGCGTGGAGTGGTACAGTCATACCAGACATTATTGCTGTTTTATTTGATTACACAAATGATAAAACACATCCAGGAAGAGAGGAGGCGAATTATATTAAAGTGATTTGACAGAATCTGAATGCATTTCTGAAGGCGAGATCAGAAAATTGAAATCTGTTACTTGCTCAGAATTTTGAGGATTTTAATGTTCGTTAAACAATAAAAATCTGCTTCAGTCATTGGAGAGGACCTTCTTCTTGACTTTGATGATGTTTTCTTCCAGATGTTGTCAGAGCATTTTCCTGATTGCCTCTTGCCGGTCAGTTTTTTTTTTAAATTTATAGTTGACTAGAAAAGCAGATGGCTTCTCACCTTGTGAGGCAATTTGGCCTAAGCTGCAGTGTGACAGATTGGGATGTGATCCAATGAAAATATTAGTGTTTTATGAGCAGCATCATGTAAACTGTGAAACTATCCATCATTGTAGCTCGTCAAGAAGCTATTTGATTAATATTCTGCGGCTTGAATGTGTGCCAAATAAAGATGTCAGCTGGAAATGATAGGTAATTTGATAAACTGCTCAATGAGGTGGGGAAAGTAAAGGGAAAGTTTTTTTTTCATTTTCTCCATCAGCATTTGCTGGATTGAACAGAGTGCAGCGAGTCGAGTCAAATATGGACAGACATCCTGAACACCACCTCCACAGCCCTCTCCGCTCTCCACTCCGCAGATTACCTCGGCGGTCGCTAGCGGGGCCCAGATAATTACCTTGTGTTATTTCTCCTCCCACACTTTGCTTTTGAAGTCGCCGACGCCTGGCCGCCTCAGTTCTAATAGCATCCCGGCATGCCATCGATCCCACACCCCTCCTCCGGATATGAATCGGTGGCGGAGGTGGGCAGAACATTGTGGAGGGAGCAAGCCCAGGAGTCTGCTTGGAGCCTCTGCGGGTTTACTAAAGTGCAGGTTTAGTCAATATGCCACTACACCTGATCATGGTGCACTGCACAAATATGCACATTTAGCTGTCAAATTACAATGCAGATTCTGCAACTGAGAACTGGCACCTTGTCAAATGTGGCACATTTACAAATACAAATGGCTGCCTTTTTCTTCACCGCAAAAAATTGAACAGGCAATACGTGTTGAAAGGTCTGTGTGTGTGTGTATGTGGTACTGCCAGCAGCTCTAAGCCTCACTAATAGTGAAGACCTTTAAAAGTCCTTACCAGTAAGTTCCGTTGAAGGAAATTAGTGGCTTCAGTTGCAGTTTTAATGCTTTTGAATGTGACGTGACGTCTTAATACAATAACCACACAAATATTCATGTTCGTGCATCAAACTATTAGAAAGAAAGTAACTGCAGAGAAAGTATTTTGTCTATTGACCTGTTTGAGCGTGAAACTTGAAAACAAGATGGTATGTTCACAGTTTTCGAAAGAGGACAGGAGAATTGCACGTCACTGTTAATAACTGTCGATAGCTGAATTGCGTTGATTTATTTCAGATTTATTTGTGTGCAAATTATGACAATGAGGTTTGGCCTCTGATTCAGCCCATCACGAAGGATTAGTGGGTTGTTAGTGTACGGCGCCCAGGGTGCACTCGGGGAGTTTTTGGGCTTACTCCTGTGGCGGCGATCGGATGAGGACAAGCCGTGGCTTCCACTTCTCCCACTGAAACCTTGTTGCTGGTCTCGTGGACTCTCTTCACCAACGTCTCATCCACCAGTAATTGAAATGAAATATTTACCTCGTACCAACTTCATCTCTTCAAACCACAACTGATGGTGTTTAACACATTAACAATGCAAGAATTACAGAGTCAGTCTTGCAAAGTCTCACCCTTTTATTGCAAACCAGCAAGGGACCAGCTTTGATCATATTGTTTGCAAGCTGTCATACAACTGACGTTTACTTATGTTTTGCAACTGAAACTACTTTAATGGATCTTTTTTTTCTTTTTCAAAACATATGTATTATTGCTTTTTAGTTTGATGTTGATGATTTAAACATAAGATAGTGTGATTTGAAAGTATGCTGGTATAAACATTTAAATAAAAAAGACTCTTTCAAGCATGAAGCTTCTGTGTTAGCTCCTGGTTCAGTGCCGAGGTCAAGCCTCAGTCCATGATCTCATGTATTAAGGACAGATGATCATTAGTGATAAAGTGAAAGAGCATTACCGATGAATTTTTTGACCATTGCATTGACCTTCCAACGTGAACTGGCCGAGTTTGCATGAAATTTAACAGAGGGATATCTTTCCGACTGCAAGAGGGTTCTGGGCACATCAGTTCAGTCGCTTCCAGAACAGTACAAGAATATTTTGTTGCTCTAATGCTACAATACATTCAGAAATGCTAATCAGTGTGAATGGTCTGCGGCTTCCTGCTTTTTTTTTTTATAACCAGCCTTGGCTATTTGTAGAGGCTGTTTGTGTTCAGCTTCCTATTTTAGTCCATTGTCTCTTTGGTGTGTCATAAAAAAAAAGCAAAGCGAATGATCAAGCACATCCAAAATGTATCATGGAGTTGCGTATTGAGACACAATTTCTTTTAGCCGCTCTGTTTATCTCTCATCAGTGCATTTGACTGCTTTTGTGGAAATCAAAGTTTTGGGTGTGAGCAGAGACGGCACATGGACACACACTCACACACACGCTGACACACTACCAGTAGATCACAAGATCAGAGGGACCTTATTAGCTGCTGTCACAACACATTTATCCCTCATCTGTTTCTGGGAGCTGTCATGAGCCAAAGGCTGTAAAGTGGCAAAGTGGGCTCCTCGCTGTGTCTTTCGTCCTCTCTAATGGAGAGCGATGGCACCGGTCCCGGCCGTCTCTCTCTGTGGCCCCGTTCAAACCGGGGTGATTCCTGCCTGAAAATAGCCCCGCATGTCAGCTCGCCTTAGCTGCCGAGGCCTCTGAGAGAGTCAGTTAAGGGGATCAGCGCTCGCTGGAGTGTGCGTCTCGGTGGTAAGACACGGCGCTGGTGACACATTGCTTTGATGGGATCACCGGCCGCTCCTAATCCCTCCTTGACACACATGACCTAAGAGTCACCAGTCGTGACTCCAGTCCTGCTTGTGCCCAACATCCTATCCCGCTGACCTTCAGGCTCTGACACTCACGAATGCCACAAAAAAAAAAAAAAAAAAGCGGTGTGCAGCTTTTCAGTTGTCAGCTGTTCAGGGTCGCTCTTTCCAAAACAAGCTGCCTTTGAGACCCCCAGGATGCTTTACATAAGCTTGTCTGTGAAAATACATCAAGAGCTGCACAGTGGTGACAGAAGTCAAATTGTTTTCTGAACATAATCCTGGATGTTTAATATGAAAGCAGACCTTTCCCCACCCCCCACGAGAATATTTAAAACTGTTAACTGCTCCAATTAAAGAAAAAAAAAAAAATCCTGCTTCTGCTATGAATTTACTTGGATCATAATGAAATATCTGTTGGACCTGCAGCTTGATTTGTAGGCCAGCAATTTGGCATGGTAACATAAGCATGAGAATACCCCATTTAGACAGCCATCTGGAAAATCCTTTGCTGTGATTAAAAAAAAAAAAAATCAGCCTCTTGCATTTTATTTTAATGATTCGTACACCCCCGTGGATGTTTGCTGTGCACCGGCCACACTGTAGCCGTGGAGAAGCATGTGTGGTTGTTTGTGGTTTGTGTCTGACTCCGTGTCAAGGCTGGAAGCTGTTCACTCTTTGTGATGACTTGGCAGGGAAAGGAAAGGTCAAGGAAGACCTGTGCAGAATTGCCAAATGTGCTTGATTAGTAGCAGTCAGTCCTGGTTCTCGTCGGGGGGAAATTCTCCAGAGTTGTATATATATTTCTGAAAATGTGTTTAATGTTGCCTTTTCTGGCTCGAGGCCAGATCATCATGTGGCACGCAAAGTCAAAAAAACTGTCATGCGACGTGTTCAAAAGAAGATTGTTTATGGTGTAATCACAGAAACATAATATGGTATTTGATAATGTCAGATTGGTTTTGGTTTTCCGTTTTTCTGCTGGACTGTTTTTTTGGTGCTTCTCATGCAAACAGTCAGTTTTCTGTTGCACGACCAAATCAGAGTTGTTTGTTGGTTAATTTGGCTGTTGTTTCTGGGCAGTGGTACAAACACTGTTACAGCTTAGAGAAATCATTGCAGCATGTGTTGGTTTTGTCTTTTGAGATGAGGATACATCGATTCTCATAAATGCCCCAATTTCTGTCATTTTTCACAGACCAAAAACAAAACAAAACACAAAAAATCAGTAGAAATACACACATTAGTGGTTTTGAGCTCCAGTTTCAAATTTCAGATGAAGTCCTGAATGCATGGCCCAGTTCACATTCTGGCTGTCAAACCCATTTACCCATTATTAAAAACTCACCTGCTGCAGAGTCATTTTAAGACCTTGAGATAGTTTGCACAGTAAAGTTTGCACAGATCATATTTCAGTTTGCAATGAAATCAGTGTCTCTTTTTGATTGATTCACTGAGGATTGCAGTGTTATACTTGGAGTAATGGCCATAATACAACACTGTGACATATTTCTTTAAACTATTCAAGGGGAAATTTGGAGCTGTCCTAAATTTCAGTCTTGTTACACTGCCATTTTACTCGAGATCCAATTGGGCTGGTCACTTCCATGACTTTGAGAGCCCTGGCTTATGCTTTTATTTAAATGGATAACTTACACCACAATCAGCCATATTTTTCATCATCAATGTCAAGTTTCTCTATTTCATGTGGCTAATTACAGTTACTGGGCTCTGAGTACTTCTATGCTTCATGTCAACGGGTGTGTAAAACCAGATCATGGTCTGTGTGCAGAAAGCTGCCGTCAGTGTTATCCAGACCAGGTAGCACCTAGCTATTTAGTTGGAGAGCAGTTTTGAGGCTACAGTGTGTTTCTTTTCCACCAGAAACAACCAAACTCTGGCCCAGCAACGAAGTGGCCCTGGCTCCGAACTCGCCCCTGGTTCTTTCCAGTGGAAAAGCCCCCAGTGTGTCCTTAGTGCATCTTTGGAGTGCGTCCATGAAGTGCAGCTCGCCACGGCGGTGCCTTTATTTCAAGAAGGTTTCAAAGCCGTGCCGTGGCCTTCATTTGTGGATTTTGGATGCTCTTTCTCTGTTAACCTCCTCCCACAGTCCAAAAACAATTATTTCTGGTTGAATGTGCTTAGCCCGGATCTGTGAATGTGTGCAGGACTGAGCCCAGTAATAGACTGCACGGCGTCCTCTCCTGGGTCCCTTTAATGTCATCTGGGCTGGACTCCAACTCGCCAAGACTCTACTCGAAATAAACAAGTATAGATGATGTCGTTTAATAATCCATCAGATCATCCAAATTGTTTGTTAATGTCTTGGGCACATCATTTATAAAGCATTCCTTTCCCTTACATGACGGATTAGGATTTGTAAAATTATTATTCTGCCCTTCTTACTTTGAACACAAGATCTTCTGAACTTTTAACCGTCTTCAAGATTAAAGCGTTCACATGGGAGGATGACCTCAGCCCGGCTCTGTACACCCTCACAGATGCTTCACTGTTTATCTGTGAAACACGCACCGAGATATTTCCATTTGGACAATCTGTTTCCTCTCAGAATTTTTGTTAGATTAATTATAATCAAGCTCTGAGCATCAATATTTCCCCGTGCTTAGATGATACTTGGATTGCAATCTCCACAACATCTTGAGGACGCAAAAGAACGAGTTTTTATCAAATCACAGTTTTCTTTTCTTTTGCTGCTTCAGTGTTTTATTAAAAAAAAACAAATAAAACAAAAACTTGCACTGCCATATAATGTCTAATCCTGAATTAATGAAAATGTGAAAGAGAAACCATGTTTCTTTTGATATGTTTTCCCTTTTATACATGGAAGCATCGAATCACAATAAGAAATGCACGACTACTTTAAAGAGGACTAAAAAAATAAATTTACAGCAGTGTCCTTTAAATCATTGTGACATGTATTATTTTATAATGTTTATAAGTTAGAACTTGAAATATTTTTGATTTAAACAGCTTTAGATAGATTTCTTCATTATTAGGGGCACATAAACAAGTGTTTCTTGTGATAAATTTGAAGCCATTTTCTCAACTCTACATGGAGCCCTCAATGAAATAATTGAATGTTCAACTCAGCAAAATATCACCACAGTAATTGCAGCATTGTTCATAGTATTTACAAAGCAAACACAATATGCTTTGGTAAGTAGAAAGGGTTTCGGGCCCATGATATGAAGATTTGATCATGCAAAGCATATGGCTTCCTCATATAAAACACATTGCTGTGAGAGCAGGCGTCCAGATCCTGACGTCACGCACGTCGAGGCAGAGGCACATCTGTGCATCTGCTGAGGTTTCGATAAAAAAGTCCTGACTGCTCCAAAGGTCGAATGTGTGGATTGGCTGCTTCGCTGCAAAGAAGAATCGTCGTCGTCGTCATCGGGGCACCCCACCAGCTCCGCGATAACCAGAGCAAACACCTCTATTATCTTCCCTGGTGCCCAAAATATATGCATTCACATCTTGTTCGACAGTGTGACCAGCCCTTTTAATTGGCAGCAGTTAAGCGGTGCCTGCCCACTCATTAACACTACCAATGGGGCAATAAGACAGAGAAGATAATGGTAAAATACTATACTGGCTTTTATCTGATTGGCGAAATAACGAAGCAAATCAGCTAACATATCACGCCGCGCCGTGCCACAGCCGTGTCATAAAGATATTACTGTTTTAAAAGCTGTTAGCAAAGCTTGGCTGTGTGCAAGCTCACAGGTCAGCCGGCTGTGGCCTGTGATGGTGTGTAAATGAAACCGTAATTGAGGGTTTCATCACCAGTACTAATTACTGAATGACAGTTTTCTCACCAGTGTGTTCATGTGTGTGTACGTGTGCATGTCTGTGTGTGATAGGCCTAATTAGGCAAACTCCCATTGCACTTAAAAGTGCATTACTGCTGCTCTTTTGTAAAGGCTATAATTAGAGCGATGTAGAGAGTGAGCAGTAATTAAGTTATTCCTCAAGTATTATTAGTCTGCTTGTTTTATGAGCCAGTTGTATTGGAAAAGGATTGAATACATATTGACTTTGTTCCAGGGCTTTGTTAACTTTAGAGATATTAAAGCAAAGAGCTATTACACAGTGCTTAATTTGATTGCATGCAATACATATTTGGCAGTATTTTTGAGTGCTTTTTGTTTGATAAAATTAAAGTGTCCCAATTTAGCTTGTAAAATTGGAAGCACTAAGAAATAAAATCAAAGTGACTGCATGGAAGCAAGTGCTTCGCGCGTTCCCGGCCTCAGGCTCCCGGCCTGAGTTGGCATTTTTGTGCATGCGTCATCTTGACGGCTGCAGAAGCAGCAACGTGAGCTCCAGGTCCTCCGACTAATCCAGATTGCCTTCTAATCCCGACCTTACGCTCCTCAACGAGCCATAACTCCGTTATTCCCTTGCTGGTTTTGTGAAATCCGTTTTGTTGGATGAGCAAGTACAACCAAAAAGTCTGTGAAAGACTTTCACAGTCATCTTTTACTCATAAAGGTCATTTTTAGACCTCATTCCATCTCTATTGTATATACTGTTTGAATTATTTATATTTTGGGAGGTTTGTATTTTTCTCATCTATGAGAGTTAATTGATAATTGAAAGCAAATCCAGCTTTCGATAAAATCCTTTGCTTTGACTTTACTTTTCTCCAGCAGCAGTTTTAAGACTTGTAATGACGTTAATCTCTGTCTTAGGAGACTTTAACAGGCCCTGAAGAGAGACTCGGTCACTAGAGCGTTTGCACAGGGTTAATAAATCCCATTGGAGTGTGGATTTAGAGCACAGACTTTTTTGTTTCAGGAGAGCTGCAGCAGATCCTCCTCGACACCATCCTGAATGAGCCTATATTTAGCACGCAGAGTGGTTTATTGCGACAGATAAATGACTTAGCTGCGTGGTTGTGCTCCACGTACTTATATTAATTTTGCATGTAACCTTTTGGAGCCTATCTGCGATGTGCACATAGGTCACAGAGAACTAGATCATTAAGCTGTGTTTTTTATTGAGACGAGTTGTAGGCCACATGTTGAAAGGATTGTAATATAAAGCCTAATTGCAGCGGGTGAATGCAATGCTATATCTTGCAATATTAAAATGTGTAATAGAAAGATGATGCCATGACTCCAGAGAGCTTATTAAAAAAAGAAAATGATTGAATTGAAGTATGCGGTATTAAAATCACTCTCAAATGGAAGAGCTGTGAGTAATGCTTGTAATTTGTATTGTGAAGAGCAAGACATTAATAAACAAATCACTGTATCTTAAGTTGATTGATGAAGATTACGTGTATCATCCAGGCCTTTGCTCGTTTTGCAAAGATCTTAGTCAAGTACTCGTCTAAAATCGGAGTCACTTACTGAGTGAAAGAGGTCAGGCGCTGCTTGGATGGTTAGATACTACTCTTGAGTTATTTTGAAGACCTGCAATTTCTCTGACAACACTCATAAAACACATTACGTACTGGTTAGGCCAACTGAAAACTGTGATTTAATATAATATTTTAATTCAATGCACAATAATCCCACAGGAACTCTGGGTGCCACTGAATAAATGCAAAACAGCTGCTTTGTATGTCTCATGTAAACTCATTTTCATTTGATTTAGTTAATAATCATTATTTGACTCCTTATTGGCTGTTCTGGGAGAAACTAAAGACCCCCGGGGGGCCGGCTGGCTCTATGATGCTTGCTTTAGGTTGTTTCTGCTCTACTTATAAGGATTTGAACTGACCAGTTAAATCATGTCGTGTGGTTTTTAATTTGTATACAGGGACATTTGAAAGTTGAAAAAAATAACCAACAAAATAATCTATGACAGAGGAATGTCATTTTTGCTAAGTGATGATTTTCAGGGCATGGATCACAGAAACTAATTGGATATGTTATCTTTAAAAGTTGAAAAAGGCCATGTGTGGGTGACATATAGGCAAAGTCACATTTTAGTGTAGTGTTTAGGAAATAGGACCTTTTTCATATCCTGAATTCTCAAGTGTACTTTGTCATCCTGATTAATTACCCAACAATTTTAAAATACCACTAACAAAAATCTACTGATCTGACGAATACGACGATACATTATGGCATAAGAAGATTAAACATATGCAGTAGTTATATTTCTGAATTATTCTGACTGTTCATTAAATTAAACTGTTCATTTCATTCAATTCTCAGTCTAATACAGTTTCTGTCGGTAATTTCTGTCATTTACAAAATCATTAAATTTCACAATGAAATAAAGACGCTAACAGCAAGTAACACCAGTTTCAAATAATTTAATCAAACAACTCAAACGACAACTACTCAGGTTGTTTGGTCTCCATTGTGGCCTGCTCTATTTTATTGCATAATATCAGCTTCAAATAAGATGGTCTATTTCATGAAAAAGCAACTTTTACATAGTTGAGCTTTCCTAACACTTCAGTGTAGTTTTAGCATTCACAGTTCCAGTAAGGTAATGAGCAAAGTACTTTGAATATAATACCATCGTGTACTGTTGTCATTTTAAAGTGATCAAGGACTGAAATTAGCACTTCTCCGTTCTATGATTTCTTTTTGCCTAACTACATAAGCAGGGTATTCTGCATGTGGAAATTATGCAAAACAAGTAATCACACAGTGTCTTGATTAATACCTGAATGTTATCAGTTAGCTTAAGTTCAGCCTTTATGTTTGGAGGATAGAAAAAGAGCCAAGAAGCAACGTGCAGCGTCACTCGGTACAGTGTGAGTGGTAAACCTGAGTGACAGGACCGAGTCTGTGTACAGATAAAATAGGAGAGACAGATTTATGATGTGGGACTCCTTCAGGTAAGCCCCCCCCCCCATGTCAGTTGAAGCTTGCAAGCTATTTACTTACAAATGTAGCCTGGACGGATAAAGATAGATCTTCTTGTGATACAGTTTTCTTTTTTTAATCTGCTCAGTTAGATTGATCCCATCTCACATATATTTAGATATTTTACTGTAAATGTAAAATTGTACTTTTGGCAAAATCTTTTTCTGTCACTTGTAATTAAGGTTGATGAGTTTAAATGGCATTTCTATGATATTTGATAATTGGCTTTGTGGGAGTTTACCTGAAGGGAATCGGCAAACTGTTATGTCTATATGCTGTTTCTGCACATGCATTTCGTCTGTGTGTGTGTTTATTTTCCTTATACGAAACATAAACTCAAGATTTGCAACTTTTTGCTGCCTGAAAGTGCTTTCTCTTGTTTGTGGCCGTGTTTGTCGGAGAATAAAAAGGTGTGTTATGAGTGATGATCACAGCCGTGCTCCCTGGAGAAATCTTAAGGAGGAAAGTGAGCCTATTTTCAGCGCTGTAACATCAGAGAGAGCGAGACTCATTATGAGTCACTCCGAGCTGAAATGTTTCTGGATGATGTCTGAGTCAAACATGAGGGCCAGTGTCCGCTGCCATGGTGATGCACGGCCAAATGGAACTGAGCTCGGCGAGCAACAGACATGGGAATTAAATGAGCGGCGGCCTCGAAAAATGCCCAGAGGATAGTCCTTCATTGTTTTGATAACATTTCTGGAGATATAGCTGGTAAGTTCTAGTCTGCCAAATATTTCCACTCAAGATCGACGAGTTGCTCAAATTGTGCAAATCGGATTTTAATACCAGCAAACTCCATAATAATCATATCGACATAAATCTATAAATCTACATTACACTCCTACTGGGTCAGTAGCCTCATTCTCTCTGTTTTTGTTCTTTCTTTATTATGTGTTTTGCAGATTGAGACAGACTTGCCCATGTAGGATTTATCAAGAGCTTTGGAAAGGAACTCGATATCTTAAAAATGGGGCCAATTCCAGCAGTAATGAAAACTTGTTTGGATGAAAACAACCAATTGAGTGAATGAACTTCATGTGAAGTGTGCAGAAAAAACATTGAAATTCATAGAATCACGTGAGGTACTTGCCTGCTGCGTAGAGGTTCGCGTCCATGTTTGCATCTATAATTTCACATGCATTGTGCGTTTTGGCACCGTTTCAGTGTCCAGTCAGCAGGTGACTTGGATGTATAGACGGAGCCATGTAACGGGGGCAGCACGTATTCATCCGGTGGGCCTGGCTCAGCCCTGGTAGTTTGGCTTCAAGCCAGGGGAAGATAGAAGCTGCTCAGAAAGAATTTGTTCAGATAACGGTGGTCCCTCTCTTTTGGTTTTTCACAAGGGGATCCATAGCAGAGACACAAAACATAAATACAAGAACAGGTCAAACCACATCTTTAAAGGCTTTCCTTTTTGGTAATTTTTTTTTTTAATTTTTTTTTTTACACATTTCAGTTTAACTTATTAAACTGTTCACTAAGAAAAAGAAATGGATAAATACTGGAAAAAAACTTTGAAAAATGTATTGTATTTCTGCACTGAAACATGTAATTGTGTAACTTAGAGGTGTTATTAGTAGTCTGTATTCATGATAAGGCAACAGTGGTTGACGCTATAAAGTGTGTATCAGGCCCGCACACACAAACACACACGCACAGACTGTCCTCCACTATCAGTCAGGCTGCCAGAAGCCGGCTCTGTGACCTGAGAGCCAGTGACCGACAGCAGGCATGCAGAGCTGACGGTGCTGATGTGGAGCAGGACTACGACCATGTCAGCTGCAGCCTCACCCTGTACTCCACATTCAAACACGAATCGCTCAACATTACAAAAAAAACCCCAAAAAACAACTATTTGATTTCTGATCATTTATTCAGTTCGATTCGTTCTGTTTTCCTCAAGCAATTTTTTCATGTTTACTTGAGCCGTCGATTTCCTGTTAGTCATATATGGAAAACAAATCAATTTCATGGTTATGATGTAAATATTATTTGTTATATTCCATTATGCAGCGACATTGTTGAAATTTGAACAGCAGAGTGAAATATTTCATAGACAGATAGCAGCATGTATCAGAAGGCTGGTTTCCAACACTCCTGGATACTTACTGTTGTAGTAACATCTGTAAACAGTCTTTATACGCAGCAGGAAGCTGAGCGTAACGTCCAAGATTACCTTGTCATCGATGTGTGCTATTTAATACGGAAGCTGCTATTCGTCATCATAGGGTGTTTGATTGGCCGGCCTGTGGTACAATTAGTGTTTCTCATGAACCCATCATGAGATGATTACATTCTTGTATGTTTATAATGGCTCTTACAAGTGCACAAGTGCAGTTCTTTTTCTTTGTTTTTCTCTCAGGGTAGTTTTAATGTTACCAGGTCCTGCACATACATCCTCGGCTTTCTGCTCTGTCTCAAACACACGGCTGCATTCAGAGAGGTTTAAGACCTAAATGAACCCCCGGCTTCTCATTACAATAGAAAGGCCTCTGAGGTGTTTTTACAATTGCATTGGGTTACAGTTAGTTGGATGCATGGATAGATGGATGACTACATGGATTGATTAAGTTAATTAAATTCCTGTGATGCTGCAATACGATAACATTTACATACGCCAACTCTTGGGAGCAACAAAGTGAATGTTTTGTACAATATGTGTGCGTCAGCTGAATTTACAAACACGAAAGTATATTAACTCAATAACGCCGGGATGCAAATAAGCACGCAGACACTGTTAGCGTTGCTGTCTCTAATATTAATAACTGACATTGATCGTCCACAGTTGGAGACTTTTTTCACAAAGTTGCATTTAAGAAACAGAGAATCAGAGCTCTTTAAATCACACTGTTTTGTTGTGGCGACCTGAAGCTTGTTCCAGCTAACAGCGCAGACAATCACTCTAGAGTTTGATGATTTTCCCAAAATCAAATCTCCCTTTTGTCTTCCTCTGGGATTGCCGATGCCGCCGACACACACAATATTGGGGAAACATGCAATATGCTTTTGTATCAATTGTGCAAGTGGAAGGCAGCTTAAAGAAATTCAATCATTGGATAAAAGGTAAACTGTCTATTTGAGTATGTGACTAAGTCCAGAGAGATGGGATATTTAGTATTTTAATAACAATATGATTTGCGGGAAAGGCAGTATCTTCGTGCTTAACACTGGTCTGGCGCTCAACCTGAATCGCACCTGCTTTGACTGAGCCTCATTTTTAACTTTATTGTGGAGCAGTTCATTGATTTAGGTTATTTTTCCTTGAATTTTCTGCTTTTTAAAACAAAATTCTCACCCGTTATTAAATAATTCTGAAAATAACGAAGCAAAACATGATCCAGAGTTGTAATCAATACTATTTTGTGCAGTAGAGCTCGTTTTAATTGGTCAAATGTGTTGACATGCAGAACACATATGGAAACACTTTTTTTTTTTTTTTTTTTAGTTCATTCAGTCTTTTGCTATGTGTGATATTGTGACATACATGTACTCTCTAGCTCGATTATAGGCTTTCTTAACGTGATAATGAATCACTAAAAACAGCATTATTTTCTTCTTTTCATCTCAGAAATGTATTTGTGGCAACAGGAATGTTTTCATTGCCATAATATTGCAAAAAAAACGCAATAATGTTGTTTACATGTTTACATACTAGGCCACTAGTTCAAAATGTGCTCTTGTTATGAAACA
Source organism: Blennius ocellaris (assembly GCF_963422515.1). Taxonomy (NCBI): domain Eukaryota; kingdom Metazoa; phylum Chordata; class Actinopteri; order Blenniiformes; family Blenniidae; genus Blennius; species Blennius ocellaris. The sequence continues at coordinate 16,694,069 of NC_137669.1, forward strand.
GCATTCACATTGTGATGGTGTAATACATTTACACTTTGTTGGTAAAGCAGCGATCAATCCTGAATCCTGATCGTTCTGGCCTCGCAGTGCAGAAATACTATTGACTACAACTTGACTGCGCATGTGCCACTATGGAAATGCTTCAGGTTATTGTGGAGCCAATATGCAGCAGGAATTTCCTCATGGCGGTATGGCTCGGTTGGTAGAGCAGTCGTCTCCCAATCGGAAGTTTGCAGGTTTGATTCCCACCTCCACCTGTCTACATGCCAAAGTGTCTCTGGGCAAGCCTAAACTGCTCCCATTGGAGTGACAGCGCCTTGCATGGCTGCAGTCTCCAAAAAAAGACATCTTTAAAATATTAAGAGACTGGAAAAAACCCACACAAGCTTGGGAAGACCTTGCCAAATCGACAGACCTCCAAGCCCATGGCAATATTCTTCATATTATTGTGGTTTTATACTTCTAATTTTAAAATGCACTGCATGTCAAAAGCTTGGTTGTATCAGTCAAACGAGCCATTTTGGATGAAAGTCGTGTCCTTCACATCTGTTAAACATGTTCCCCTTCTTTGATTTCCATCCTCACCGGTGACATTGATATAATAATCTCTCTCCTGAACTAAATGATCACTCTGAGCTGGGCTGTTATTGCTGCTGCAGGTTTCACACGCTTTGGAGTGTGTTCACATTTCAAAATGACTGGATCTCTGTCTTCTGATTAATTTTATTCAGAGAAAATCATGTGTAAGCTTACAGTTGTGTGTGTGTGTGGGTGTGTGTCTGTGTGTGCCTGTGTGTGTGTACGTGTGTGTGTGTGTGTGTGTGTCAACAGGCTTTGGTGGCCTGTTGAACCACTTAAATGATTCTATTTAACAGGTCAGCCGAGCAATTAATCAAGGGTTTAATTGGAATCCCGAGTGGAGTGACATGATTTATGCAAATAAGGTCATTAATATGCAGGCCTGCTTTCGATGCTCAAATTAAAATGGCTCATCCACCAGCGCCAGCTAGCACTTTCATTACGGTAAATTAGAGAGCGATAATAACTCCAAATACACATATTTTCTACAGACATCCAGAAAAGGACATGCCCACAGGAAGAGAAATATAAACACACGGAAGAGAAAGAAGTTCATATATGGGAAACAGTTGGGATAGAAGCAATGCTAATGCTGTTAATTTTACCTCATTACAAGCGCACGGCTATCTGCAGGGCCTCAGTTTTAATTGGATCACCAAGCAATTTAAACCACATTTCTTTCTTAATTGCATTTTTTTCCTCTTTTCTTTTTTTTTTTTTTTTTGCTCTTAATTATAAATAGTATTTGCCGCAGTAGTTTGCTGCTCACCAAATTCTTTGCCCGGTCAATGCAGCACAGTAATCCCAGCATCTGACCTATGCTGGTGCCCTTGATAACAATACCCACAGGGATAGTTTGTGATCCTTTGCTCCAGAGTGTCCAGTCGGCTCACGCTCACAATGTGCTGATGCCGGGACATTAGAAATAAGAGGGCAAGGAGTCGAGCAGCAGCCGAGGTCACGTCCTCAACTCCGTTCATTAAAGCGTCCTCACAGGAACGCGCTCTGTAAAAACCGCTCATCATTATTAGTGGTAAAGTGATGAACTGTGGCGAAATTTGTGTTGGTTGTTGATTTAAATTTGGATATAAAGTAAGCAACGAGGGCTGTGACAACATGGTGGAAAGCTTTGTTTGTTTTTTTCCATGAGTGTGCAGAGATACATTTCTTTCTTTTTTTTTTATTTCTGTGCTGTTTTAAAAATTCAAGCTCCAATGTCAAATATAAGCGTTTTGTAGATGTGACCCTCTAGTGATCTATTATTGTGATTAAGACACATGAATTGTTTAGATTTATCTACGTTGATGTACATTCTATGTATGTGTATATTATAGAATGTGTCAAATGAAGAAATGAAAAGCACGTCAATGCATGTAAATATAAAATAATCAAGATGGTGTTCGGTTGGTGTTGGTAAAGAATGGCTTTGTTATAAATGTATGACAATGAAGACTACATGTAGTTTTCTTTGTTTATAGTTTTTTTGGTTATGGTACAAATCTAAAGTGGCAGCAATCTGCATATTTGGATTCTAGTACTGAAATAATTGGGAAGTTTTATTTTTTGTCGTTGTTTAAGGTAGTAAATCATGCCATGTACCACATTCAGAATTCAAACCTGTGTTCCCTACGATAACAGTAGACGACAAACGCTGTGCCACCAGGGGAGACTTTGCATTGCTTTGTGTTTATGCACATACTTTTTCTTTAAAAAAAAAAAAATATATATATATAAACTACAGAACAATGAAATGCTAATGATTATATTTTTAATCGTTTGGGGGGAAAATCCTCAGGAAATACTTTATATTTTCTTGGCAACTGCAAATCAATTGGCAAAATCTGTGAAATACTAATTATTGTAGCAATTATTACAATTGCTCTATTTAGTGCATAAAGCTTTAGACGTAGTTGTATATGATGACTGAGTGTATTATTGTTGCTTGTTGACACAGTTTTGTCAGAGCCATGAATAACAACACTGTATATGCACTTGGTACAAAGTCACCCTTGGTGGCGAGTGGCCTTCAGAAATGCTAAATTACTCACTGAGGGACATATGTTGTCCTCCCATCTTGCATCTCTGCATTGAGTGTAAACAACCATAGTGTGCTGGAATCTGTTTTAGCTTATGTACTAATTGATCATCAGTGGGCTCTTTAGCTTTGGGGTGTACATCACAATTGCATGGGAAACTTAAACCTTCTGTTTATCCAAGCTGGAAAAGTTGGAGGCGAATGTGTCATCTGTTGTAGTCAATATGGGAAGGAAAAAAAGCTTTATATACTGTAGCTGCAAGGTTGTACTGTGTGCACATACTTAGTGATTCACCCTTAGTCAAGGACCAAACCTATGGAGACCTGTTTTATTTTCCATTCGTCCATTGTTGTCTCTTAAAGTCGCTGTAGGCTGCTTATGTGGCTCAATAAATGAGGACAAAGTATGCCAGACATAACCCTCAAAGTTATTGAAGGTTTATTCTCATTGGACTTTATTAAAGCTGTTGATGTAACTCAATAGTTCTTTAAATACACTGTAATCCCATAAACCCTATTGAAACCCACCACAAAATAATCAATATCATACATGTGCAGGGGGGGAGGGGCTTTTAGATCAATAGAGTGCTTTCTTCAATGCTACATGTTTAGAATATTGAATAGATAAACAGTGCAGCACTGAAACCAGCGCTTAGGTTTTTAGATGGACGCACATTCAACTAGAATTTGGGTCACAAAAATCACCCCAATCTTTTCATTATTGTTTTATTGTAACATCAGCTGCTACAGTGCATTGTTTTAGGTTCTAACTTTTACCAGCTCAGCTCAACAGGAACCCCGTGACATTAATTGTACTATTATAATAATCTAATGTGTTAAAAATATGCATATAATGTTGCGTAAATGACCTTATGGCACTTGTTGAAATTCACGACGTGGTTTCTCCAAATTCTCAAAACTACATGCCTGAAGCATCACACGGATATGCAACCTAACAGAAATGCTAACAAATCCCTCATTGTGGGAATAAATTAAACTGTTGACATAAACCCTGATTAGATCAAGAATGTAGTTGAACAACCTCTGATCATATCATAATGCTGCCATTGTGACCCTGGAAGAGTTAACTCAACTGTTTTTTCAGTGTGCTGTAATGTGGACCAGGATTTGGACGACACAGTTTACCTAAAAAGCCAAAGGGGGGGGGGGGAGACCATGACCATGACCTTGTTCACTCAGGAATGTCTTGCTTGTAATACTCGGTTGTGCATCGGTCTGACTGAGCTCACCAGTGTGCACCATCACACACAGATGAAGAGATTGCTCCAGCTGGTAAGAACCTGTAAACAATTCACAGTAAGTCACTTAGACATAGTGATAGCTTGCCTTGATAGCTGGAGAGAGGCAGCAGCTGCTGTTTTAAGATGCCCTGGTTAGATTCCTTGCGGAGGTTGTGGTGAGGTGGGCTGTGGTTGTAGTTCCCACCATGTAATCTGTTATCGTGAAGGGAATAATTTTAACACTTTCTTCGTACTGATTGAAAGCCTGCTACCACCTCGGTTGTATAGTACTGAGACATTTTTGTCTCTATGCGGCAGCTCTCAAAATACTTCACTTACAGTAGTACAGGTATTGATGTTGTATTATGATATTCATGACACATTCATGTATTAGAAAAGTCAGACATTTGGGGAATTCCAACTTCTGACCCTTGAAACAGTTTGAAGCGTTCCTTACGAAGAAAGTGAAGAGTCAACAAGTCTTTCCCATGAAAACTTGCAGATTAATGATAAATAGCATCATCCTTATCCTTGGATGAAACAAAAATTTCAGAATATTATTGTTGTGAGCACTTTAACTGGTGCCTCATTATACAGTACAATTTTCTCATGTAGGTGCACACATGCTGTCATGTTGAGTGACGTCATGTCTTCTTTCAGAAATTCCACACTTTTCCCTGTGGAAATTCCTGCTTGTTCCAACATGGAAACAGGAAAAATTCCAACTTTATTGATGCTCATGATCACAACAACTTGAACTCATGGTAAACATAGTGATGGCAACCAAGATCGAAATCCTCTTATTGACACACACAGATTCCTTTAATTATAGCTGAGTAAATAACATTCATTAGAGTATTTCTACGTTTACCAGCCACAGTATGAGCCACAAGTTCAAATCCAGCATCAAGATTTTGAAGATGCCTGTAAAATGTCACCAATTGCAGCGAACCAAATTGATCATTTAACACGGCTTTGCTTGCCGGGTATCACCAGCTGCAACACCTAGCTGCTGTTTGTTTGTTTGCTTGTGCCCTTCACGGTTGCCTTGCTGCGGACGCTGTGTATTAGGAGACAGTTCCACTGTTTTAATGGAGCTCAGCAGAAAGTTTCTGGCAGCTGGCTTGTGTGGAGCTCAGTAGGTAACAAACAAAATGATGCCAAAATAGCATGCTTTCTGTGTACTGCACTGTGAATGGAAGGGTTATTTAAAAAAAAGAGGCCTGATGTCACTGATGGTTGCTGCCATCATATTGACAGTATATTTCTGAAGTTGCAGGCTGGGTAATTGCTCGTTTCATTAGCTTCAGTCTTTTCGCATTTGAACATGCGCGCACACAGGATGCACGCAAGTTCTTTTTTTTTTTCTTTCCTTGTCACTCAAACACACGCACGCACGCACGCACGCACGCACATCTCTTCCTCGTGTGTGCCAGGACTCGCTGGCTGCTTGGGGTTTTCTGTAATTACAGCAGTGAGCTGGGAGCTGTCTTTTGCATGGCAGATGGTCCAGCACCATGTTGCATCAGGTATCTTTGACAACCGCCTCCCTCCTCGCAGTTAACGGCACCATCATGGCTCTTTACAGTGACCAAATGTCATTATAGCGTCTGTGGAGACGGAAAAACCAGGGGGGGGGGGGGGGGGTTGAAGCAGAGATGCAGCAACTGAGAGGATGTACCAGAGCTGGTTACAGGAGAAGAAAAAAGAACAGGACGAGAGCTGGATTTTCTCAGGATACTTGGGGATCTTGTTATGAAACACAAAGTCAGAAGACAGAAGTAGCGGTGTTGCTGAGGAGGAGCAGCTTTGTTTGAATCCTGATTGTGTTTAAACCATCACAGAAACTCGTCTGCGTGTAATTATTCTCCCTTATCGAATCAGATTTACTGAGTGACATCATATCGATACTGTGTGGACCCAGACAGCAAATGTAATTATTTTTACATCATCACATAACCATGTTTTCCACTGTGTGCATCCCATATCAGATTCTTTACATTATTACACCTCGCAGCATCCTGTTGTTTCCTGACTACATTATCACTGGATGCCGCAGACGAGGCGGGCAGTGCAGCTCGTAGGCTGTCATTTAACTCTTCTCGGCTTACCGTCATGCAACTCACTCAGGTTACCTCATTGGCTGGTTCTGATACATTTGTAGATGAACACACCTTTAAATTTAACAGTGAGGGAACCTACAACACAAACTATCGAGAAAGAAATGATAGCATACAAACTAGTAGTTACAAATCACTGTTGTGGAGTCTCCTCATGTGTTTGTACACATATATACGGAGAAAAGGGAATTCCCTCTCATGCATCATTGTGATTTCAAACAAATTTGAGTTGAGCTGTGATAGAAAGAGGCAGGATGATGCTCCTGGGTGAGTTGTGTGCTTCCACGGAGCACCAGAAGGAGGCAGTGGTACACCTTGCTCTGGCAGGACATGGCCTCCACAACAAACTCATTTGTTCATTCAATTAATCACTTATTCACCAGTTCACTTGGTTAATGAACCAAACAAGTCAATCTTGTTTTATGCAAAATATCACTTTGTGTTTATCATGTTGGAACTTCAGTTACTTGGAGGGGGCTGGGTGCTGGGTGCTGGGGGGCGCCAGGGTTTATTTGACTTGTAGTCATCGTAGGAGTCATTTATCATTATTGGCCTACGTCAAAAGGGCACAGTGTCCCATTCTTCATCAAATATTTAACTCTCAGTGAAATGGCATTTTAAAAGCATCCTCATTTTTCACATAACTCATCGAAGTTAGACGGGAATAATACTTTCAAAAAGTCCTCAGCAGTAAATAATTACTGGTATTTCAGTCAGTGCACAGTTGGTATGTCTTTTCTTATGTCTTCATCATTAAGTACAATTATAGAAATGAAAACATGACATTAAACAAAAACAATGTGTCAGTTCTAAGGGGAATTGTAGCTTCCAGTGTTGTGATTAGCCATTTTTTAATTATTTATACCAGTTAAGCAGTTTTGGATTAATTATCAATGCTTTTGTGACTGCATATAATTCAGTTGTAATACTAGAGCGATTATTTTTTCAGACTACCTGATACTTTAATTAATTTATGGAAAAACCTGTCTGGGAGCTAATCGAAGCAGCTATTAAAGCACAGTTGCAACAAAACAAATGGTCAGAGGTGATAAACATTGAAATGTCAGTTCTCCTGCATCAGAAGAGAAAATGATCCATGGTACATTAAGCGAGAGCTATTAGATTCTCATCAATCAACATGAGACTCACAAAAAAGGTCATCTACCTTCACCGTGAATTGGAAAGAAATCACTTAAAAACAATCCATCAAGCGGAATGTGTCTCAAACGCGAATAGGCAATCCAGCAAACGATGGAAGAAATTACTGATATTTTATGATCCTTATGATTGTTTTGTGAACTATTTTTTGGCTTACTTTATTCAATTTACCAATTATGTTGATGGATTTCAACAATCCATTCATCCAGATCCAATTCCCCTTCATCAAATCTCGTGTCAGGACGGGTCGAGTGCCCATCACAGATCAGAACACACACATTCAAACTGATAAACAGGCTATTTAAAGTCACCAATTAACCGTAACCTTGTTTTTGAACTGAGCGAGAAGACAGAAGTACGTGGAGAACATGCAAACGGCATTTGACTCTAACCAGTGACTTCTTCCTGAAGTCACGGCGAAGCCTCCTGATCAATCTTCCATCCTGTAATTGTCATGAAATGAACACGGAATGAAATGACTAAAACTAATATTTGGACTTGACAACCACACCTTTATTCAGTTTGCATGCTGATCCCGTGTAAATGATATTCCTTGTCTTCATTCGGAGTTTTTCCCTCTTTAAGATGGTCTCCTGCTGAGCGTCCCTTCTTCCCATCTTTACATCCCTCCCCAACGTTCCAGTTAGCATGTTTACTGCTGCATACAGATGTAGGACTGCAGGCTCCGCAGGAGGACAAAACCCCCCGGGAGCCCGTGGGAATTGAAATGCAGCACACATTGTTGTGGGAAAAAAAATAAATGGTGACGGAGTATAGAAATATTTACATTTAGGGATAGATGTGCAGTAAACCTCATTTATTTCGTTCTCTAATTATTGGAACGGCTGAGTTTCAGGCCCTTTCCTCCCTCTCCTGTCACCAATTTTTGCCGAATTGTGTACACAGTGGTTAACTTTTTTTAGGAGTTCACACCATTGTAACCAATCAATACAGGGTTTGTGCTGTGGTATAATTTCGTGCACCCTGTCTGATCATAAATGTACCTCTTGATCTGCCACTGCTGAGGGAAATCAATAGCCATCCAGAAGGCCAGCTGTTAGGATTTTATTATTTCTTAAATCAGTCAAGTCTGCAGTTCAGACTTAGCGGAGTGGAGGCTGAAGCAACAGTCAAGCTTTTAGTTCATAAAACTAACATGCCTCTGAAACCTGTATATGAAACTATTGATCCAGTGCTCTAAAAGCAAAAGGAGTTTTTTACCCTCTACACAGCAGCAGTGTCATTGTTTAATGTGGTTAGCAAAGTGCGACTGCCTGGTCATAGGAGGGGACACATGGGAGTGAGATGTTAGTGCTTTAGGCTGAAGCTGACATTATTGCTCCAAAAGGAAAAAGAAACATAACTCTGATGTTGATTTTTATTAAGTGTTCGCCCAGAGGCAGTCGATGCTGATTTCTCTTTGAAAGGAGAATAATAATAACCTTAGACTCAAGGCCACTGTACATGTTAAAATACAGTTAAACAGTAAAAATTATCATTGTAAAAACATAAAAAAAAAAAAAAAGGAAGGAATTTGCCGCCATTAGAAATAATGCACTAGTTAAAAAAAACAAAAAAGTGTTACGATATATGTTTTTTTTAAAGTCTGGACAAATCTTAACTAGGTGAGTAAGATCAATCTTTGACAATTCCACAACACGGAGTAATGGAATGAGCTCGCCACACAGGGCAGAGGAGGCTTGCCACAATAATGTTTCCAGCTTTATATGCTAATTAATTTGCCCGATAAACACTTTTGTTCATGTATAAAAACAAATCCATAAAAACATCATGATTTCGTGACTATTTTTTATTTATTTATGTTTATTTCCATGTTTGAGATCTGACACTCTGTCAAACTGCCCGTTAATGAACATCCTGCCTTGGATTCATTTGCAAAGTCAAATACAACAACATGATGAGGTTTGTCAACATCACTAGATAAAACAATATGAAGAAACGGACAAACTGTTCTCCACAACTATTTGTTTGACAGCAAATTGTCAACTAAAATTCTCTGGTGAATAAAAAATTAGATACAGTGTTGGCTCGTTCAGGTCAACAATTACGTAATGAAGCGGATAACTTAACCAGCAAGTAGGGATAAACTGTGGTTTCTCTTTCATTGTGAGAAGCAGCGCATGGAAGTTTCTACTGAATAAACAAATACACTGGATCACCTGGAGTATAAAGCAGATTAATTCATAGCAGAATAATCGTAGTTCTTTTCTGTGGACAGGCAGTCGTATATAGTTGTATATATTCTGAATTTTCCCCAATCTGGGATGAATAAAGTATGTATCTATCTATCTAGAAGATCTACCATTACACAGTGTTGAGAAGCATTGACATACGATAAAAGCTCAGTAATCTAAACAGGAAATTGTCCATTTAGTGCTTTATAAGTAATCAGCAGGCTCAGAAGACAACTCTCGGACCCACTGGGATATAGTTTGGGGATATACAAGTTCTCTTCTTTCATTCTTGTTCAATTTCCTGCCTCAGCATTTAGTATCTGGTCTGTATTCTCCTGGGTATTAATAAGGGGATAATAACAGCATGTATCTTACCACAATTCTACAATCCATTGCCTCGTTTGCCGTTTTATTTGCGCCAGATAAAATATATTGTCTGTTGTGATAGCATCAAGGCAAACGCTTTGTAAAACTGTAATAATTGAGTGTTTCTTTCAGGTTATTTGCTGATCTTGAATGCAGATTTTTATCCAGCATGTGTTAATGTTTGTTCTGAACCCAACATCACAAGAGATTGAGTGCATTTTGTGCTTATTAATTTGCATTTTTCCTTTTGGTGTTTGGAGTTATCTTTTTGACACCTTTCTGAATTCACCCTTTATATCATTTCATTTCACAAGTGACATTTTGCATTTTGATGGTTTTTTTCCATCTGGAAATAAGTTGATTTACTTGATGAAGAGCATATCTTTCTAGCTTTGTAATTGCACTGAGGTGATTATTGGTTAACACGGTGTTGATAAGACTCCATTTGATGGCGGTTTAATGTGCTATGCATGTTGAAGTTAAGTACCTCTCTCTAATGCATTTTAAATTGCAACTCTAACCAGCTGGCCTATGATGGACTTCTCCGTATTTTGTTGCTTTGTAGTTTATGTAGACCAGTTAAATTAAAGAGAAAAACACACTCAAGCCATTCAATGTATTTCCTTTTATGTCCCGTACTTTATGAACTGTTCGCGGCATCCAGCAGTGTTCCAAACATACTGATCACTAATAAGAATTTTGTTTCAGTTAATGATGTTTAAAACGTAACAGACAAGCAATGCATCTCTCTTAAATGTTATTATACTCATCAGGGAGGCTTCATATTGTAGCATATTGTGTTATGAGAGCAAGTGTCTCTATTATTTCATCCATATTTTTCTATCAGTGAGGACAGACTCGAGAGGTGAAATAACTGTTTAATGCAGCACAGAGGAGCTTTATCCTGCAACTGTGAGAGCTCGCAAACAAGTCTCAGTGAAGCCTGAATTATCACCATTCTGAAGTGGAGGTTACAGCATTAGACTGCATTATTTTAACATTAGTTTGTGCTTATTTAGAGGAATTGATTTGACTGTCATAATTTGACAGGTTTGGAAGTTGAACAAGAAACTTTTTCTTCATACTCCTACCACTGGAGACTAAACGATTTGCGTTGCGACCTGTCTTTTACCCCAAGCTTTTCCGAGTTGATTATCTCACCAGGACTCCGGCCCCCCGGTTGCACCTCTCGAAGCCCCCCCGTCTCCCGACTGCTTCGCTCAAAGATCAGTCTCCCAGTCCCCCGTGAACCGCCTTCTAATCCTCCAGTCATCTGAGTCCAGACCCTCATCCCACCAAGGTTGCGATGAAAGAGCGTCTCACCGGGGCCGAGTTCCGGCCGTGCGTGGCAGGAGAAAAGGGAGAAGGCCTTAGTGCGAAATGTCAGTGCTTTTCCTGTGAAGCTCGACTCATCAAAGGAGGATTAGTGTCGGCCCGGTGGCCTCGCTGGACGAGCAGCCTCTGCCGTGGTAATCTGATGCATCAGAACCAATATGAGACTTGGATAAGACACATGGACATTATGTACTCTCACGCACTCAAACGTGCATGCAACCTCACGTGCATTCGCACATATGGTATGAAGCTCCTCATATTAACACAACTAGTTTTGCTTTTATGTCGCAATGTAAACAAAGATATTAGTGAGTTATTTTGGCTGTTTGTTAATGGGTCGTAAATTGCTGATATGCATGGCAAAAACATTAAACCTCTCCAGATGGAAATCACGAAGATCAGCATTGGCTGGAAAACAAGCTTTGCAATAATGTCTGAACGGAAACTCACTCTTGAAGTGGGATTTAGGTTTTGGTATGTTAATTATCATTATCGTATCCCCGAGATATTCTTGTTTGGCAGGAGTTCGTGCTTTTTACTAATAAAAAGAAGAAAAGGTTAAAGAAAAGCGGTACAAATATAACGTCAACCTCTTGTTTTATATTTTCTTGTCAATGTGGCCTTGTCAATGATGAGGTTGAGACGCAGGTTTGCATGCACTAAATATGCACGCAAACCTCTGATACAGTTGGTGAATCAATCCCGTAATTATTCACACTGCAACATTGGCATTTGTGTATTACACATGTCATCACACATCCAGTTTTACCTGCCAGCTTGTTAGCTCAACTAATCATTTCCTAAGAAACAGTAACACCTTGGCCTGTGATGATAACTAATTTTGCTGGATGACATATTGTCTTTCAAATGATTGCAGATAAATGGTATTATTGTTGTGTTGCCTTTTTTTTTTTTTGTGTCACCACCACTTTCGCACAAATTCGGAATACTGGCTGCTCCATGTTGATTGTCTCACCTTGCTCATTCAGTTTGAACTTAAAATAGTCCCGCACCGGGGCCTTGGTAACACTTCTATTTGACTTTGCAATCATCTTTTTTCTCCTAATTTGTACTAAAATACAGCAGGCTTCTCCTCACAAATCTGCGCCCCGTGCTGAGGCGAGAAACGAGGAAAACAAAGACGTATGTTTGTTTTCCTCATTGTAATATGATGATATATCAAGGCTGGAAAAGTTATCGAGTCCAGTTATCGTTCGATTAATTGATTTATTGACTATGGTCCCAGGCCTAGTTGCACCCAACAAATATTCTCCCAGTTCAAGTCTGATCATGCAAAGTTACATTTGATAGCATCGATTATTCGTGCTTTGCCACCTTGACTTTTCTCAAAATATGCTCAGTAAAGAAAGTTTACCGAACTCTATGTAAACCAACCCTTTTCCAAATGGACCGTGTAAGAAACCTCAGGTAAATGTGTTTACATCAAGCATTTTCATCTCAATCAAGCCTTCGTTGGGACTGTTTGTGTCCTTGTGTCCACAGTTATTGTCACAAGAGAAGAAAAATCCATTAATTATATGGGAGCAAACAGGAGCATTTTGGAAAATAAACTTCTGGAACCGAAACGCCATTTGAACAAGAAGAGACCAGCAGTTTAATAAGATTTTTGCTTGTGTTGTTTGGGATTAGGGTACAGTGAAAGGGAAAATGACAGGACAGAGAGCAACAACCAAACAAGTTGACATCAGAAAGCCTCCTGATCAACAGGCTTGATCGGGATCCAAAACACAGATCACTAACTTCCCGTCTCGCACACAAGAGATCCTGCAGGAAGGTCCAGAGACGAGTGACACCTACTCTTTTGAATTGAAAACCACTATTGTTTTGAAGGTCAACACGACTATATTGATGACAAACTCCCATATTAAGGCCTGGTGGTGAGTTTATGTTGAATACGATAGTTTGTCTTTCCCCTCGTGAGCAGCATTACAGACCGCCGGTGGGATTCAGGGACAAAGCGCTCGTCAGGCTACAGTCAGGAGTGATGTCACACTCATCTCGTAATGTGCATCTTCATCATCTTGTCCAGGACCATCAAAGTTTGTTTTTGGAATACAATTTCGAAGTCCGCGATGACCTCTCACCACAATCTGTCAACAGGACAACACTGCTGATTGCGCAGAGCGAGAGAGTGATTCATAAGCGGGGGGGGTATTTTCAGCAGCACCTGTGTCAGGGCCGTTCCAGCTGTGCAGGATAATGTCCGACCCAATAATTTAGAAAACAAGGAGCACTTTTTTTTCCCCCACCCAATGCGTGTTATTCTTCAAAAGTGTTGGGATTTGTGTTTGTGCTTTCAGTCACTCTGAACGAGTAGGTGTCATTTTTGATCAAAAGTCAGATATCTCATGAAGAATGAAAGTGTTCAATGTTTTCTTCTCAGTCCAGCTGCTTCCCATTTCTTGCTTTGAAAAACAGCTTCCCCTCCACAGTATTTACTGGTTTGGGACTAATGGGAAGAGCTGCACACCATGTGCTAGTTTGAGCTAAATCAACCATTTTGCAACAAATAAACTGCAAGACAAATAGGAACATCATTCTTCATTTAGAAAGCTGACAGGGCAAGAAATGAGAACAATACGAAGACCCACTACCGTGCTCTTCATTAAAGCGTCTGTCCTCCACACATGACAAAGCAGATTGTGATTGTGGCACTGACAGGTTGTGGGCAATTACAAGTGATGTATTTATGGATTTACAATGTGGTCTAATATGAAATATAGCGGCTGTCAGTGCTAAAAATGTACTGCATAGGACTACATTACCACAGCTCGGCTATACGTCCATATTCTCATATGGAAACTCACAGTCGATGCTCAGTAATGGAACAGAGTCGGAGAGAATTTGTTTATATGAGAGTGATTTATTTTGATTACCTCTTTTTGGTTGTGCGTATTGTTATTGTTCCTCCTGTGGATTTATTGACACAATCTGAATATGGTATATTTGTTTAAAACAACATTTTTCTCACTGGTGTGAATGCGGACATGCGACCGGCAGGCTTGGAAAGTTTTTCTTTTCTTTTGTTGCTCAATTATGAATGTTAAAGTTGAATAGTAGTTGAAGAAGCTCGAGAGCACATTTCTATCTCATAAAGTGCCCCTTACATTGATTGGCTGATCTTAGAATAACAAACTAAGCAGGCGTGAGAGGCTTCGCCATGAATCATTACTGAGACAAAAACAAAACAAGAATGACAATACGCTGCATTTACAGATTGAAACGTCTGGGTCCAGTCGTGTTCAGATGATATTCCAAGTGTGAAACAAATTGTCTGCCTTGCATTACCCGTGTTTGAGGTGAAATTTAAATCACATTGTTGTGGGAGGCTACTATGTTGAAACCGATCCTGATCCCAGCAAACCTCATGACCATATCTGCTCATTGCTGTAGTCTCTACACATAAGTGATCCTAGCCAAGACTGTTTCCTCAAGTATTATAACATATAAAAACATTTCCTCTGAATATACACATATAGTGTCGTTCAAGGTTGGAATTCCAGCTGGAGCAGAAGAAGTAGCTGTTGTGAAAACTAGCCAATTCTACAGTGCAAGCAGCAATAAAAATAAAAGTGAAAATTCTGCTCTTCATCTCATCGTCCTCTTAATTTGCCTTCCATTTTCTCCTTCATAATAGTCTGAATTATGGATGCACTGATCCACATTTTTTCACTTCCAAGATCCTAATACCTACATTTGGATATCTGCTGATACGGATACTATTCCGATACCAGAGCTCTGTTTGCTTTAATATTATTATTATTATTGTTGATTTCATATAAGGCTGTAATAAACTCCTCTCTAAAGGCAAGTATGAAAAGTATGAAATGTATGCATGTATGATCCCAAAAGACAGCATGGAGGAGCTGCTTTTCATTGTTTTGATGTCGCTGGCGAGCTGGCGTTTTAAAACGGTGACGCTTGGATGCAGAGCGGCCAACCTTGCGGCTTTTGGAAACATTGCACGTTGCTGTGTTGCTTTGCTGCTTTGCTGTGTTTTCAGTGTAGAATATGTCCAAGCAGGGGACATGTTGTCATGACAAGTTGGATAACCATGGTCCTGCTACACTAGCCTACTGCAAACTGTGGAATGGATTTCCTGACTCATTACTCAGCATCTCATTGAGACCCGCTTCCGTTCAGGAAATCCATTACGCATTTTGCAGCCAGCGAGCAGAGCAGCCTGCAGGAAATCCCCTTAAGCACAGACGTGGCCCGTGGACAGGAAATCTCCCCGGGTTGGATCGGAAATTGTCGATCTGTGAATTACGTTGGTATCAGAACCCGATACCGATGCTGGATCGGATCAGCCCCATCCCTAGTCTGAATCCATACATAGCCTATGACATTATATGTTCGACTTGTGCATTTTAGCTGTCCACCAAACATACACACAAAAACAACTTGAAATGGTGCAAACGTCCCTGCATTTATTGTTACATGTGTCTAATGCATTGGAATGAGAGTTTAGTATTCAGTCCAGCAGAGGGCACCGGTCTAAATGACCGTACTGATCAAATACCAAGAAGAGTAGAGTTACTATTTAAAGAAAAGAATGGACAGAAGGCTTTGTGCTTAGCTGTGTGCTTATCTAATGTTGAACATAGTGACAAAACAACACTTTATAGACACATTTATTAAAAACAGGCTAAGTGAGTCTCTTCAAAGATTTTGACAGTTTTTGAGTCGTCATCATAATAGGAAAAATAAAATTAAAATAGCTAAAAGGTTTATTAAACTGTATTAGCCTTTCTCCAAGGAGTGGTTTTACTATTGCCTGCAAGATCCATGACCACATTTTATAGTGGAAATGGATTGATGTATTCAGCGAGGTACACATGCGCTATCTTTTGGAATGAGGCGCCGACGTGGGTGCTCTCTCAGATAGTCTAAGGGAAAGTATTGCAGAATGGACGGGCATGCATGGAATCAAAAATGTTTACGGAGATCACAGAGGAAATGAGGTAATTCCGTGGCGCTACTAATGGCAGAGTCTTGACAGAGGATATGTTTCATTTATCCTATCTGCATCAAGGTCAATGTGGCAATTACCATAGTGGGTAGGAGCTAAAAAGAAAATCTACCGGCCCAGTGGTGAAAATACAACAAATCACCTGTGCTGTTTAGGGAAGGGGAATTTTTAAAATGGGTATTATAAAGTGTAGCTCAGAGGCAGACCGTTTGGGCACAGATAAATGGAGCGAATGGTTTATTAGGTGGTCCAGTAGAGCATCTTTAAAATCCCACTGCGAGCATGCACCTTCTATGCAATGTATACTAAAGTGATTGGTTAAAAGGACATGAAATACAGCTCATTCTGTTTCCTGAGGGACAGATGCACTAGTGGCGCTTTTAGTCTCACATTACAATTAACAAGCTTTGTAACGGCTCCCTTGTTGCTTCCACATTTTTATATTTTCCTCTCATAACAAGTTTTGGATAAAGCATAAATAAAAGGCAATTAGCAAGAAGCCTGTCTGCTTTATTAGTATGGCAAGCACTGAGAGGATTGTCTCAGGCTGCCGCCAGGCTCTTGTCACCCTGTCCCCTCTGTCCCCCTCTGCTCCTCTCACCTGAATAGCTGCTCAATGTCTCTGTGTTGTTCCCCTTGATCCTCCTCCCGACGCTTTCCCGCCTGCCGTCATCCCCCCCCCCCCACCCCCGTCTTTCTTCCCTTCCTCCGCACTTGTTACAGACTGTCGGGGAAGGAGCACAGCACGCTCGCTGTGCTCGCACCGGTTGGTCAGCCCAGATTGGCATGCACAGTGTGTCTCCAGGACTGACCTGCCTGCCTGCGTTGCTCTCCTATTAAAATTCCTGTGCCAGATCCCCAATGAGGAGAGAGTAGCAGGGTCAGCCTGCCTCGCTGGCCTTTCTCCCCTTGCCTGCCTAATGAAGAGAACGCCTGTAGGGTTCATTATTAAAGAACTGCTAATAACAGAAGGAGATAGAGGAGCAATGGGGGGGGGGGGACTGCAATGCCAAAATGGAGGGAATGGACCAGAGGGATCTGACAGACTCCAACAAGAAACAAAGAAGCTGTGCATTGACAGTTGGTAGCTGCGTTCTAAGCTAAGGCTTTGAGATGACAAATATTTGCCTATTGTGGGTCTGTCATTGTAAATATTCAAATAACAAAACTTAAAGAAGACCTGCTATTTTCTAACTTTTAAAAGGTGTATTATTACTAAACAAGGCTGAATTGAGAAGTTTTGGGTGACTCTTGATGATCAACCTGCTTTGCTTGGTTTTGGACCAGCTTTCTTCCAGCCGGTTGTGTTACCTTTTTTTTATGTGGCCATCTGTTCCAGACGCAGTAGCAGTGAGTAAAATGAGGCTGGTGTCAAACTACATGCACTCAATGCTTGAAGTTAGCATCCACAGTTCTGTTGAGAGGCTTTCTTCAAGCTTTCTGGAAGCTGGCCAGTCAGACCAAAAAGGGAAGGCCGACAGAAGCTAAAACAGCTTGTTTCCAACAAAGGAGCACCTAAAGGGCAGCTTTTAGAGTTACAATAAATAAGAACTTTTTGAAGGGTGAATCAGGACAAGCTGTTCTAGTAACAAAACCCATGATGATGAGCTTGACAGAACCCTTTTTTATTATTTCCCCAATACTTATAATTTACACCAGGTTCATTAAGGGTTCAGAAACGTATCCGTGATTGAAGTTTTGGTTTTTCGTCTTTCTTTTCATGAACAATATAGCTCGCCCGAGAAAGGCCACACTGTTTATACAGTATATTTATCAACGATTGTATTGTGAAATTGTTTTGTGATTCCCTTGTAATCATTTCCCATGTCAACTTGCTATTCAGTCTCATTGTTAATCTATGAAATGTATTTATTCTGTCAAGTACAAACTTTTACGATTACTCAATAGTGACACCGAGAATTTAACTTTCAACCTTCCTGTGGTCATTTTCTCATTGTGTTAAAGAAGCTTGTGGACAGCAAAAAAAAGGAAGAACAATTCCCTAATGCCTCTGGGGATGAGACATGTTTACCATCACATCTGCTCAATATTCCAATAGTTAGCATTGAAAATTCATATGTGTTCAATGCCTGCTTCTGCATTAATCATCCCTTTCGAAGAGAAACCGTTAATTATAGTGGAATTATCACGTAACTATGCAGCAGGGCCATACATTAGGCAGGGGAAAATTTCCATATAGATACTTGGTTTTTTGAGAGTAATAATAGCATTCCTCATAGCTGCCTGAAGCACATCCATTCTAAATGAGTCTGCCTGCTGCAGATGCTCTTGGTAAGTGATGTGCAGTATTATACACGGTATTACCACAGTCTTCAGAGACCTAACCCAGGTCCTAGAAAATGCATATGTGTATTAATGCATGAGTGCACAGTTATGTGTGGTACGTCTTTTTAGGTTTGGGATATTCATACTGATATCGGCAGAGCTCCCTCTCAGGTGTCCTGTCTCTCAACACAAACCAGGCAAAGGTTTAATGCAAATTACCAACCATAAACAGTCAAGCGTGACAACATAAATATGTATCACGGTCTCAATTCCAGTACCATGCCTTTGAAGAGAGAATGCCCATCTCATGAGTTGAGAAAGTAGAGGAGAAAAAAAAAAAAAACACAAAGTGAAGGAATGTGGGTGTATATATTTCTGAAGCAGGCCAGGGATGTTTATATGGTTTTCATGCAGCGTGACCGGGGCTATTAGTTTCTGGTTGCTGCTAAGAGCCAGACCATAAGGCCTATTAAAAAGGAAGTTAGGCAATTAATTTAAGCCGGATATAGGATCCAATTGCACACAAAGCACAACAGAAGGAGGGGAAAAAATGCACAGGGGGAATGGAAAAGACAGAAATGCAAAGAAAGCATGTCTCTATTTTGTTCATTGAAACCTCTTTTATTGACTGATTTCAGCAAGATTGTGAATGAGAGAGGGTGTAGATTAGCATAATAGAGCTCCTATCGGATGCTGTGAGTCTCTGATGCTGTACATACAGCCTTTGAAAGAATGTCAACAAGTAGCAAGAACACAGGAATGCAGCTTTAAGTGTTTTAGAGGCAAGGAAATGACTGAAATTCCAAGTCAAATCCCCCCCCAATGAAAACAGGAGCTATTATCCTCTTCACAGAAGGAATACGTTGCAAAAGCTGTATGACACAATCAGAAATAAATTGGAAGTTTACTCTGACAAAACTACAGTAATCATTAAAAGAGAAAATCTGGTGGTTTCCTGTTCTGTGCAAGTAATCTAGGTCACAAGTGGACGACCCTGTGCAGAAAGTAAATCCACCCATGGATCATGGAAGGTCTTATCCTGCTGTTTACAACAGGGCTGGGTCGATATCCACGGTAGGCATTCAAATAAACAAACCATAAATGCCGGGGCTTTTTGCTAGCCTCTGAGATCACGGCTGTAACAATGATTAATTTTAACAACCTGAGCTAATTGTCTCCGAAAGTTTAGTTAACGGCACATATGATCTAGCCGTGGGTGCGTTTCTCTTCTGTAATGAAGAATAATGAGCAATGGAATTACTACTGGCACTCTTTCTTTTTTTTTCCTGTCTGAGATTTGTAGAGAGCGTAGAGGCCAGCAGGATGTGAGTCCGGGGAATGAAGAGATAGACTGTATCTGTCTGTGCGACTGTCTGTCTGGAAGGAAACGAGCGAGGAAGGAAGGGATAGAGACTTGTGCTTGGCTTGAAATCAAATCTTAACCTCTTGATGAATGTTCGGAGCTTAGCCTTTTCCCTGCATGTGTTGTATGCAGCTTGTTTCTTTTCTGATGCCCTGCTCTGTGAGGCTTGCAGGCTGCCTGTCACAGCTCACTCCCTTAGGAGGCTTCCCATGAAGCCTCTGCATTTCTCTGTCTTGCTGTTGGAAAAAAAAAAAAAAAAAAAAAAGATATCGTCCTCTCCTCCCTCGTCCTTTTCCCTTCAAATCATGCTCATCTTCTTTCCTCTCTTTTCTGCCATCGCTCCTCTATTTTGTATCCTCCCCCTCTTCCTGTGCACATAGAAGTGTACAACACCAGTACTGTTGTAGAAAACAGCTTGGCCTCGAGCAGTGTCTGTGATTCACCTTCAATCTTCGCTGTGCACTGGAACACCACCTGAGGCTGGAGATGAGACCCCTCCACAAGTGGCAGAGCTTAAACGCCCTCTTTTATCTACACCGCATCTCCCCTAGTGAAGAGGAGCGTGGAGAGATGGAAGGAGGACCGACCTGATCCCGCCTCGCTGCGCTCCGAGATGTGCACATGAAGCGTGCGCTGTTTATGTGGAGGTGGAGACCGTCAATACTCTGCTGCCATTATCAGACTGTATCCTGTGAGCAGAGAATCGTCCAATCTGAAGAGTGTGTGTGTGTTTGTGTTTTGAGCTGTGCATACACTACCCTGAGCATGGAATACAAGCTTTGTTCTACTCACTCAGTTCCTCTACCATCTTCTACCGTTCCCACTGTTTGTAGGACGACTGCTCAGCATTGGTATGACCAGTGCTGACTTGTGGGGGAATTTGTATTGCCATCACATTCCTCCTTCACCAAGTTGCAAAAAAGACCCTGACCTTTAACATAATCACTTTAACCTACGCATATCTGACACAGCACAAGTGTATCCGTATCCCTCTCCGCCTGCAGTCGACTGGTACCTTGGGAGACTCTAAAGATGTGCTAAAGCTTATTACGGCCATTAGATTGAAAATGGATGATGATACGTGAAAGAGGCAGTTAGGTTGGGATTGCTTACCTACAACCGTAATCCAACAAACCCATATTCATTTAGTGTGCAGCCGTTATCACCACCACTGAAAAGATTTATGCGTCTCCTGAGGTTCTTCACAGCCCATCCCTGTGTACATGCACAGAATTGGCTCACACAAGTTGCTAGAACTTCACATGTTTGGGAAGAAGTTTTATATTATGTACATGCGACTGGAACAAGGGGGAAATGACTCAATAAATCTACATTACACCTTCTGGCTTTATGTGTGATATGTTTAAAACCGATTGATTCTTCTTCATGACATCAGCATTTAAAATTGTTTTTACATTTATATCTTTAGAATGTCAGTCATTGCCTTATAAAACGCATATAAGCTAAATTTGCACATAATGCCACAGAAGGACACATTATGGGACAGAGGTGTGCCGTCCTGGTCCCGGAAGGCCACAGTTCTGCTTAGTTCATATGCGTTTCTACTTCAAATACTCCTGATTCTAATGAGTTGCTTTTTATGTAGAGTTTTGTGACAACACATATTCCGGTTTATTGGAGCACTCAGACATTTATAAAACATAAACCACTGTGGTCCTTTAGGACCAGGAGTACAAACCTCAGTTCTAGGATCTAAAGCAGACCTTTAAAATGGCTTTGACTTTAAAGGCTCCTGCTTTTAAGGGTTTGAGAGAGCAGGAATGATTGCCCGTGTTTGGATTCACACTGTTTTTTAGTGAATCAGAGACCTGAGGAAAAGGGTCCACAATGTTCTTTACGAGCGGCCTTTAGAGGCCCGTCTAGATAACAGGGACTTTTGTGTGCCATCTTTGTTTCATGGTGGTGAAACGAGACTCACTTGAATCCAGTTGCTTCACAAAAACCTTTAAATTCACCATACCTTAATAGTCTGAGATTCCTCAAAGATGTGGGATTTAGTCAACTTCTTTTTCACATTAGGGGTTGTCATAAAATATCTTCTTCTATTATACTAAGAGTTATTCTATATTTAAGATGGTAGTGTTTTAGTTAAATGCTCAATAGAAGGGAAATGAATAAGAGAGTGAAATGTGATTGAATAGAGGTTCCTCTCATTGAAGAAAAATAATGAAAGGAAAAATGATATTCTTCCAACATCCTGCATTTCACTTGAACTGCACTGTAGTTATGTGGTTACCCCCCCAATCCAGATGTATATTAAATATGGCTTTTTGTTACTGTCATTTCAGTGTCAACCTTCACTGGAAGTTGATGACGACTATCCGCAGTTTATGTAAAATAGAGCTAGTCGGTTCAATGTGTTGCACTTCCTGTGAATGATTGCTATACTGGGAAAGACTCCCACACTGCACTCTTCTCCTCTGCCCCTTTCTGCAGAGATGCACTGGAGTGTTGTTGAAATTGAGGGAAAACCTTGATAAAGTACAAGTGGAGGCTACCTCATTGTACTTAAGAAAATGATTACAGAAGTTGAAAGACTTGACGAGGGTCAATGGCACTTTGAGAAACTTGGCTTGAAATGAATAATGAAGGTCTTGCTTTAACAGCCACGGTGCTTCTGACGCTGCATGGGCCACACACAATCTAATGTTGAAACTATTGTGAGCCATAATGCACCAGTAATTCATCATGACGTACTGACAACAAATCACAGTGTTGAATAATAAAACAATGCACATGGATAATTTCACATATATAATGCATCCATCTATCCATCTATCTTCTTTATCCTTTGATTCACCTCATGGTTTTGGAGCGACGCACAAGGACAACATGCAGACTCTTCACGGAGAGGCCTGGACCTCAAGATTCAAACTCAGGACCCCCTGAGAGGCCACTGTGCAGCCATGTTTTAATACAATATGATGCAAGCATGAATGCATTATAATAAAGAGTCCTTCAGTCGGTTCAAGTTGTGGTACAAACTGAATTAAAAGAGTTTAGGTCCACAACTGACTGAGCAGGAAAGTAAGTAGGTCACATATGAGTCATCAGACCAGTGTTTCCCACTCTGTCTTATCCAGCGGTGTGTTAAAGAGAACGTTTATCTTTGAAAATAAATGCAAAGACGAGAGTTCTTAGTTTTCACCTCATTAATGTGCTTCATTTGAAGGGAGAGCAGACTGTATGAATGTGTGCTGCCGTGCAACATTTAATTAATTTTGATCACCTCAGGGTATTGTGGGTCCACTTCACTTTAAAGCCATCCACTAAATGACCATTTTTAGGTTATTTCACTCCCAGTGTTTATCTCTCCCCCTTGCCCCTCAGTCTTCCTCGGCCTTTGGTCATTAACATCTTTATCTTCAGGAAAACACAGAGCGCCTCTGTTGAATGATAACGCGTTTCTCTCATTTTTAACCTCTTGAGAATCTCATGAAAGCAGGACCTGGTGCTGTTTCTATCTTAGTCTCCATTATGTCAGAATTATGTTACTCACAGCCTGAAATGCTGCTGCTTCCTTTTACTTCAGTGGTTCTCACAAATTAATACTTTAAAGCAATTTAATATAGCCATTTTATGGTGTTGGCACATCAATTTAATGGTAGATTTTTACCACATTGACAGTGTTTCTTCTTAAAGCCCCCTCAGACATTGCTATCTAGAGTTGTGGACTTTTCCCCTCTTAATAATTTGAGCTCTTGTGCCGCTGAGGTAGTGATGATTGAAAGGTTATTCAGCAGTCTGATGTTGCTTGTGCATAATTTAATCAAGGCGATAACACGGTGGATTATTTAACAAGTCATCAAACCTTGATGTGTGAAAGTTTAAAGTCACAAACTACAGAATCTTCTTCAACAGGGCGTGCCATCGTGAGTGGATTGTCTTTAAATCACAGGGATGCAGGATCACACTGTCAAAGTCCATGTGGATCACGTGTTTCATATAGTAATGCATTGTTTTGTCGATATATTCTTTTTCCATTGACATTGTTTTCCATCGTACGATGCACAATGATTTCAGTAACTGAAGGGCTGCGTGGGTTAAAATTGAACTGTGGCAATAAGAGATGTAGGTTGCAGTTCTTCTTCAAAATGCAAGTGAAAGTCCCCTCACGGTGAGCCACCCCCCCCCTGTTCCACATGGCCATCATCAATCACAAAATGAAACCAAGTCTCAGTCTCGACTGATATTCCTCAGCAGCAGTTATTTTTTGAGAGCTCTCTGTAAGACGTGGAGAGATAACTGGTTAAGTGCTACTTGTGCTTCAAAAGGAGTGCTTGAAGCCCGTTAATCTGAATGTTACATGGCAGTGATTAATGGTGAACTATTTAAACCCAACTCCAGGTTTCAAAGCACCCTCAATCTCTTTATCATGTATATTTTGTCATTGTTCTATGGGTTTATTCAGTCTGATTGTTTGTTGAGGAATGTTACTCACGTCAAAGAGCTACTTATTAGCACAGCACGTGTAAATTGAATAGACTCAAACAAAGAGCATAACGCTGAGGTCAGACACATGTAATTATGATCAAAATACATAGATATGATTATTTTGGACATGCTTGTGTACTCCCTTGTCTGCATTGTTGGCAGCATGAGCTGTTGACAGATTGTGTATTCCCGAAGAAATAACTGACAGCCTCGATACTCCAATCTGCCTCTCAGGGCTTTAAACATGCAATGTATTGGACGGGCCATTGAATTCAGCCGGTAGTCTTTTAGAGGCCCATGGGAGAAAACAGGAGCACATTAAAAGTGCTGATGAATCCAATCAGGCTGTTCGCAGGCATCCAACACAGATATGCCGGTGCACTAAGCAGCGCTACTCAAGGGCTTAATTAGAAGGATGCTTGTGTATTGTTTGTTTTCAGGCATTAGTAAAGTCTGTGTGTCCTGATAATGGAATTGGCTGGGAAATGGAATCGTTTGGCCCTGCCTTCATGCTGCTCGGCCTGATACTGCTTGTCAACACCATTGTTTCCTCTCCCTCCCGTGAAGCCCCTATCGATGTCAGTGGAGGAAGACGGCCCCGCAGCAGCCAGCCAAGCCCTCAGCCGGAGCACTCAGGTTTGACTGTTGGCTAACAAGGCCCTCCATGCTGGAGAGTCTCTCATATTAGAATCTACCTCTAATTAGCAGCTGCAGTTCTTCCCTACAGCCTGACACCTCAGATCATCCTGTCATTGGACGTTCCAAAACCGTTTTCTTTTGCTCGCGAGTGCTGCACAGGAGCGCATCAGGTCTTCATACCTCAGCCTGCTGACCCGTCACTCCACTGGATGTGTGAGCAGCTATAGAACTCAGCAGGTAGTTTGACCTCTTTGTGAAATGATGAGAAAGCAGTGATAATTGGGCCTATAAATTCATGGCACGCATATCAGTGTGCAGTGTGATAATATATTTGAAGATAGTAAGTGTATGTGTATAATGTATATAAGCATGCATGTTAAAGCTATAATCTGTCTCATAATATCAGCTGAGATGGGCTCCAGCCTCCCGGTGCTCTTTGATGGATCAGTGGGTTGTCATTGATGCTTATTTATGATAATGTGTAAGAAAGAAAAACAAACACTCTCTCTCTATATATATATATATATATATTTTTTTTTACACCTTATCATAAATAGATCGTCATTTGTAAATCACCATTAATGAATGATAGCAAACTTCATAGATATTTGCCAAAAGGAAACAAATACAAAACAACTGAGGATAAAAATGTGATGGAATTCTAGGAGAGAATGCAAAATAATGCATAAAAAATATTTAAAAAAATGAATTATGAGAGGTGAGTAAATATAAAAATGACAGGGAAGAGGCAAATCTCTGTCTTGCCTTACACTCCTAGATTTCCATAATCTGTGGGGTCTTTGCTTTCATTTGTTGTATAATTTGTGTTTGTGTGGAAGACAAATGTGGCAACTGGGTTGACAAAATGACGTTACATTAGTTTTGGTATTTGGTCATTGATATGGTTGGTGTAACAGTATTTCCTTCAGCATTCATAGATTTGTGCTATTTTCACTGTGACTTTTGCCTCTTATTGGCAAGTTAACGGAAAGTTAACAAACCCACCCACTTGATATTGGAATAAGTGACGCTTAGGAATTCTTCCTGTGGGCGAGGCAGGAATTCAATCAGTCAGACTATGGGGCTAGGAAACTGGGCATCCGACACAGTTATGCTTCAGCACTTTTCAATTTGAGCCTGGCCTGCGTCAGCCTCTAGCCTGTAGCGTATCGTTAATGAAAGTCACATTAGGCATCCCTGTCGTCCTTAGTCATCCCCCTCAACCAGTAGGAGGTTTCGAAGCTGAATGGGAGGCTAATGTTCCCAGCTATAACCAATACAGCTGTCCTTCATTTCAACTCTGCTTGTGTTTGCTTGATACCTGCTGGTTTTTTCGAAGGCCTTGTGGGTCCAAGCTGCAATTGAAATCCCAAATGTCTTCTCGTGAGAAACTGTAAGACATGCAGAGCATCCAAAAAAAATCATAACTCATTGAGATTAACATACTTTAAGTTTGTGTTTGATCTTATTTAAATCTAGAATTCATGTGATTAAAATATACTTCTTCCCTGTTTCTTGTCCTTTAGGAGACCCAACACTTAATAATTATCACACTAATATTGTCTTGAATGATTCATTTTTTATATATTTTTTTAGGCCACCTACTATGTTGTCCAAGTCCTTTTTTCTATGGTGTGGTAGAGGTCGTGGATTCCTCCATTTATGCAGGCAAGATTAGATGCACGTCTCGGGTTACCTCATGTTATGACCTTTACCTTTTCCCAACTGCTTAATGCAGCCGAATCCTCAGAGACCTTTGGCCTTCAGGAGGAGCTCCATGCTGCGGGCCATCTCATGTTGCCTAACTTGTGAGAGTGTTGCTCTGATAAATGGCTTGTTAGTGGACGTGCAGGGTAGAAACCATCCCTGTTGTAAGGTAATACACACTCTTGCTGTGTTTAGGTGATTTGGTCTCGAAGGTTCAAATTCCACAGTGGAATTTTTTTTTTTTTGTTGCTTATTTGCCTCAACTGCTTTCTCAGTTAACCAGTGTTGACCTCTTTGGAAGCGGCAAGCAAACTTTGCAATGTCACTGAAGTCATCCAAGTAATGTAAGAAAAACACTGGCGCTGGTGTTACTTTTTGTTAGTTTTTGTGTCAGCATGTGTATCCAAACGTAAGCTCCGTGTATCCCTGTAACACGTCGTCATCTGTTTTGTCTGAGTGTTTCTGAGGCTCACTTGTGTCACTTTGGTTCCGTTATGTCCTTTGACAGATTATCCCCAGCGAAAGTCCTGTTTTTGGATCTCACTTTAGGGGCTTCTTGTTCTCCCCGACTCTGCGCTTGACTTTGTTGTCTGTATCATGTCACCTCTCTCAGCCTGTGGCTTCATTTCCATACTCGAGCTGTCAAAAGAAATCACGCTCATTCATCTGCCTGAGAGACGGAATGTGTAGAAAGAGGCCTTATTTGAGTGATGAGGCGAGATGGAAAAAAAGCTGCGTCGCAGCACATGGGGGCCCCCCGCACACGTGCACAGGCACTTGGCTGTCAAAAGTATATCCATGCTACATACGTGTGATCTGACGAACTGAATTCACTCTGGCGGAATGCTCCACTGGTTTACAGCTTCAGAGGACATATGAAAGAGGGTGCGGCTCATGTGGAAACTCTGATCCTCCATCTGCAGCCGCCTGCTCGGCTTCTCTCCTCCCCAGAGGACACATGCAGCGCTGTGGAGATGTGCGTTGTGTAGTGCAGGGCAGAGCGTCCTGCCAATGAAATCTTCGGCCACCAAAGAAAATTAAAAACCTGTAATGATAGTTTCATTAAATCTTGTAACTGAGAGAAGATGTGCAGGCTGCATTCAGAGGCTACTGCAGCTGTGTTTTTTTTGGTGACAAAATTAAAGAGATCGATGGCTCAGATGAGTATGAATCATGAAGTTTCTTGAGCTGACTCAGTCGTCCTGGGTGTAACCTTGCTGCCGCTTTTTGATTTATTGTTGGTTTGGCTATTTGCTGGATGTTGGTGAACACTTCAGTGTGCACCAAATCATTTGGCCCCTGAGAAATGAGGACAGGAGCAGAGAGATGTTTGCTCGTTGACACAGCATTCTTTTTCCGCACCACGTGTGACGGACACAAAATCGGTCAACTTCCCTTTATTACTGTGGGACACGATGTACAGAGCTGGAATTTGACTATGACTAAAGCTTTGTGTGTGAGAATAACTATGAACTCCTCTAAAAAGTGAAGGGATTATGAATTTTTCACTTGACAGTATTCAATGGTGCATTACAGTAGAAGTAATACAAGTTGTACAATGATGATGATGAATAATCTTCATGTGCATTGTCCTGAGCATATCTAATATTTTAGGATATTTGCCAAGCAAAGCAAGCTGCTACTTCACTGGCTTTGTCGAACAAGTAGAGTTGATGGTGTTATTCTCAGACCATTGGTATTTTGACAAAAAAAAGCTCGTTATTATTTCTGCAGTACTGTTGGATTGGGTTTCAAATGTGTTTCAAAAGCAAACACTAAAAACACAATAAACACACACAAATTTCCCCAAAATGTTGCTGCTGAAATTAACAACAGCTTTGCTGTGATTTTAGTCTTACTCTTATTCTGTATGGCTCACGCCATCTCAAAATATATGTACATTGTATTTTAAAACCAAAACTGCAGACGCTGCAGCATAAATTCTCCAATTTCTACCACTGGCAAGGTCCATGGTTTTCTCTTTCAAATTTGTAATCTTTCAATTAGGGTCAATTTCTCTATTGTAATACATTCAGGAGAGTTAAAGCACCACGAGACGTTTGTCATTGTAGTCAATAAACAGCGGCCAGATAAATAGTCTAGCATGGATTTTTCCAGCAGTCTAAAAGATGGCTACCATCTTCTTCTTCAGTGGTGATTGCACTCTGCAGGCAGTAAACACAGTAAAACATCTTTGTTTTACGAGGGCGTTGCATTGAACTGACACACCTCTGTTTGGAGCTCAATTTTTCAGGGTTTTTTTTCTTCTTTGTTGGTTGCTTCTTTGTCGTGACAATGCCTCTCGGCAAAAAAATCTTCTCCTATTGGAAGCCCTGCTGATTTGTCTTTCCAATGGCTCCATGTTTCAGAGTAAAATTGAGTTTCGCCAATGAAAAAGTTGCCATATCGTCCCTGCCAATGTCTAACGGCTTTTCTCTGCTGTTGTGTCTCGTTTGGTGGATTATATGACTGAAGTCTGAAGAACCAAGATAGATTTCCAGACTGAGAATGTATTAATTTCACAAATAACCTCAGTTGCAAGTGGAAGAACCATCAATGTTGTTTACGGCTGATGCAGCTACCCATAATGCTGAGCCACTGGTGGGTGGGTGTCTGCGTTTGTGTGTCCTTAGCAGAAAGTGCCGTTTGTGTGCACATCTCTTGACGTTCTGCCTCCTATTTATCCTCTGGTGTCCCGTGACTTGTGTTTGAAGCCGTTGTGATGTGCTCAGCATCCTGTCATCTGCTGTTCCAGAGGTCCATGTTCTCATGCGAGTGTGACAGCGATAGGCTCGGTACAGAGGGCTGTCAGTAAGCAGAAAATCCTCACTTTCAACTATCTCACTGAAGGGCAGGCGCATGAGTGTCTGCACTTCATTCACTTAATTACTGAATGCGCAGCGGTTCAAGTGCCACAGCTGCACATTCGCAACAGAGCTTGTGGGTTTTTAAATGCATCTTTAGTTGGTTTCTATAGTGTCTGTGTGAAGAATTAGTGTGGATCTTGGTGGTAGTGAGACAATTTAAGTCTGAACATCCTAGTTTTCATGCCGAAGTATCTTGATGTGAATGATTAACTCTCTACCTGCACCTCCAAACAGCCAATCTTTCTGTTCACTGCAGACGATAACAAGAGAAATAATGTTCTCTCACTTCCCCCATAAATGACAGAACACACGGAAAAAGACACACTGTCTGACAAGTGTTGACGCAATCATATCGCTGTACAGTCCTTTCAAAACAGTGACAGTGTAGCTGTCAAGCCTTCTCAAGGGGCAGAGAGCCACTGTTCTGACATGTCCCTGTGTCAGCGGTCTGGAGGAGAGCTGGAATGTGGTCATGACTCTACATGTGTACCCTGTTACGCTCCGCTGGGGTCCACAGTGGCAGGATCACTCTGTTTTCCATAGCAACCCCCTCCACACCCATCTTTCATAGGTTGGGTAAGTTGAGATTGAGAGATAGTCGTGAAGGAGATGGAGAACAAGACGTGACACATTATGAAATGATACTTCACTTTAAGAGTGTTCATTGCCGCGATGTATGAAAGAACCCGATGTGCACTTTTCATTTGACGATGAACTTCACTGAAAAGAGGGTAAACACTTTGTTTGCTTTTCATTTTTTAAAACACAAAAGAGTGATTGAATTGCAGGTTCACTGCATTTTGTGAAAATGTCACGAAACATTGTATTCACAAGAAAAACACTGGCCTTTTCATGTTCATAGTGACCCTTTCGTGGCATCGTATCTTGAGTGTTTTATGTACCTGGCCTTAAGGTTACTTACCTCGTCCTTACCCAAGGCTGCAGAGGAGGAAAGACATGGGAGGATTGGAGGAGGATGATAATAGACATTGGTTTTCGCTCCAAAATGGGGGGAAATGTGGTCTTCTTTATTCAGCAGATAATTGTCTGTTCTCCTCTCATGGAAATCAAAACAAAGCCCAAGGTTTAATAATGATCTGTGTTCATAACGGCGCCTCACAGCAGTACATTCTCTGCACTTCAGCAAGTCATATTGCAGAAGGCGGCCTCATATGGGAAACTTGCACAAAACTGTGTGCTCATCTCAAAACTATACAGTTTTCATCTGAGCGGAGAGAGAGGACTTTATTGAATTTAAAGAAAAATGATAACATCATGTGGAGACAGTGTGCAGAGAAAATAGACTTTTATCAAGAAGTGTTGTTATTGGAGGACTGCAGTGTTCGCAGACTTGGTTGCAACTTGGTTTGTTTTGCTGCGCTCTCGTCTTAATTCTTCATTTCCAGCCACCACAGGGATCTGACGAAGACAACAAACCAGAAAGCAGGTTTTGAGCATGAGAGGCGAAAGGAGGAACTGTACAGAGGAGTATAGTGTTTTATATCTTTTGGCTCACACTTTTGTGTGTCTGCATGACTGTGATTTTGTTGGTGGGAAAGTAAAAAAAAACAAAAAACAAGTTTGACAGATGTCTTGTACTCTGTGAAAGTAGAGTTGTTACACTTAAGAGCTACTTTGGCAGCTTTTCATTTACCTTCGACAAAGATAAACATGCTTTTTTTTCTTTGTACCTACACTTCACATGCACGGTACGGTCTGTGATGGCTGACAGATGTGTATTTGAAGATGGTATCAGGTTTCTTTGAGGTGGAAGGGGGGGGGGGGGGGGGGTGCAGGCCTAGAAATAGCAGCAGCAGTAGCAGTAGGCAGCCGGGACCCATGTCATCCTGAGAGGTGCTGCAGCATCCGAGGCCCATCTGGAGGGAACACAGAGCCAAGGACACTGCAGAAGAAGGGGGCGGGGGAAAAGAAGTTACGACGCAAAGCCCTCCTCGCTGTCCTTCTCACTGGACCTTCCAGAAGACAAAACCTTTCTTTGCCTTCTTTCTTCTTGTCGAATTTGCTTTTTTTTCTGTCCCGCTTTATTTCTCGGCCATTCAGTCAGACTCGCCTGCTGGCCGTCGGGCCGTCAGCCATGGAGGACTCTACGTCGCCTGGAAGTCTCACTCATCTCCTCTCATCTTACTTCCCCCTCTTTTCTTCCAGTTTTCTCACTCTTGTGTGAAACACAGCAAAGCCGCAAACACCTATTTATATGTGTGGTTCTTCCACTCATCTGGTTGTTATTTTGCACAGTTTACCTGCTGGAATATAGAACCACAACTGCAAAAAGGGCTGGGATCAATAATCCAATGAATATACTGTATATAAGAATGAAATATCAACAAAGAATGAATATAGTGGTGTTTTAGCCACATTAGCTACTAATTTTCACTATTATAGATTATTTTACTCATGGAATACGAGATATTTATTTTTACTTTCTGACCTTAGTCGCAAATGATTCTTTAAATATATTCAAGCTAGTAGTTTAAATACACCCGGCGTTTTTCAGTTGAAGTGACTGTGTTTATGGTAAATTGGTTGGTTATTCCCAGTGGATGGAATCTTTTAAAAACATAAATTTCAAACATTGCTGTATCATAGTGGGACCTTTATACATAATTCAAATAATATGCACAAAAAATTTATTTTCCCAAAACATAAAAAAAAAAAATTGCACTGTAAAACAATGCCTCAATTATGTGTTATCATACATACGTCATGTCCCAAAAAAATGTCTTTTAAAAGCTTTCAGAACAATTGTTTGTCAAGCTTTTTTTGACAATACAGATTTCAGCTTACTTAGTGATCATACATGGCTATTCTTGCATTGTGTAGGAGTTTTAATGGCACAGAGCTCAATACAGCACTCAGATTTAGTGTGCAGGACTCAGAGCCCTCAGGCAATCAGAGGCATCCATCATCCCCACAGTTTATAGAGTGATGGAAGGAGGGAGAAAGTTGCAGGGAGAAAGAGAGGTGGAAAGACACCTAGAAACAGAGAGAGAGGAGGGGGGGGGCGAACAAAGAAAGTGATGGAGCCAGAGAAGTGGGTGTATAAAAAGCATACATAAGACGAGGACTAAAATGTCAGTGTGAAAGCATTTGTCTGGAGGTGTGATTCACTCAGACGCAGCTCGGCTGCCCCAGTGGGTAAACAGCTGTAATCATTGTTCAGCAGCAGACATTAACAGCCTGTCGCCATGCTGTTGTTACAGTGTTGAATTACTGTGTTACTTTACATCCTGAATTCCTGTAATTCAAAATGTATATTTGGCATTTTATACGTTTCAGGGTCACTCGGTGTATTTAGTTTTCAGCTTTGCTCATTTAAAAAGTTGAGACTTAAATCTAGTAGAAATTAAATCCCCTCTATCTGGTTCAATTTAATGCTGTACGAGAGGATTTATGTTCAGACAGACTGCTTGGACATTTAGTTTATGGGATTCACTAAAAGCTCACTGAGATTGCTTGGTTATTGGAATTCATTTGTGAAGCTGTTTAAATTCTGGTGCTCACCAAACAAATGTCAAACTTTCTATTAACTTCTTTTATGGCTTAATGGGCAAATGACGTCCAAACTGACCAAACACAGGGTGTGGAAAGTTCAGAAACGGCATCTTCTCTCAACCAATTTTTGTTGGCATCCACTGTGATACGTGTTGCTATTTTTGGTTTATTATCAAAAATGCAAATGTGAATACAAAGTGAATCTGGCTATAGTTCAGACGGTATCCTTCTCTGTCCAATGGTGGTGAGGATCATAAGCTTTCAGGGGCTGTTTATAAATGGCGAAGAAGTTCACACGTACTTTTCCTGACTGTTTTAATAGTGTTGACTCGATTTTTGCAATTTGGCCATTAATCAAAGTGTCCAATCAGCCCCCTGTGGTGCAGCAGACCCCCACTCTCACACCCCTATGGATGGTTTCTGTTACTTGTATGACACTGTCTGACTGAATCTCCACCAAGGAGGTTATAAAATCACCCGTGTTAGATTGTCTGTCTGCCTGCCTGTCTCGTAACAAGATATCTCGAAAAGTACTGTGCGGATCTTCATGAAAATTGGTACCGAGGTGCATTTTGATCAAAGGAAGAACCCAGGAAATTTTAGTTGGTAATCTGGATCAAAATATTTGTCACAATACAACATTTTCATTTTGCAATCTATTGTGTTGTTTTCTTTCATATTATGATCACTGAACTACATAAATGGATAAAGGCAGTTGATCTGGATGTGGAATATGTGTCATTTCCCTGTGTCCATGTCTACCCTTGGTGGAGGTCATAAATCTCTTGATTGCTCTTGTTGGAATTATATTTCAAAGTTCCAAACTCTTTTTAATGAAATTTGTCAAGTAGTTTGGTGCTTTGAAAGTTACGACATGAAGCTGACATATATTGTACATGTTTGGTTTCAGACACTGGTGCTGCATCAACACGACGTGTTAAACTTGGAATTTTTTGAATTGGTTTCTTGGAGAAGTGTTTGGTGTCTTTCTTCCGTGATGTACGACTGGAAAAGGTATAATTTTAGCTTCACATTGGAAAAGGCAATCAAGGCTGTGACTGCTGTTTGCAAGTCAGGCTTTAAACGGTTTATCTCCATTGTATAGACCCGCTCAATATTAGACGTAGGTTAAAGAATGTGTCTCTTCAAGAATGTCGAATTTATTGGCAATGCATGGTTAAATTCCATAATGATAAGTCAAACTCCAGAATCCTCCATTTTCACTGTAGTCTCTCCTTGCACATGTGCAGAACAACTGTTGATTGCACTGAGGTGCGCACGTGGAGTACTTTCAAAAAGTACTCTCTCTATCTCTCTCTCTCTCTCTCTCTCTCCCTATCTCTCTCTCTCTCTCTGTCTCTCATCAACCTGTATCTTCTTGCTGTGGGCTCACCACTACACCTCTACAGTTACATAATGCACCTTTAAAAGAGCTGTGTGCATATTTTACAATTGTGCAGCACTCACTCATGCAGGCTCATGCTCCGTTTAAAATGAGGAATTGCCAAAACAAATGACTAATGGACTGTGTTAAGATTGATTACATTTTGAGCCATATCAATTGGGTAGTACATGTAGTCCATCATTATCTCGACGCTGCAGCGTTCATCTCGCCTTAAAGTACCCCGTTTTTTCTATTAGACCAGCATATTGGCACACTGAATGGTTGCAAAAGTTTGAGGATAGGTGCATACTTAACTAATTTGTGTGAACTTTATCATTATCAGCGCACCTCTTTTGGGTTGATGATCGACCTGCTTA
This sequence comes from Blennius ocellaris, assembly GCF_963422515.1. Classification (NCBI taxonomy): domain Eukaryota; kingdom Metazoa; phylum Chordata; class Actinopteri; order Blenniiformes; family Blenniidae; genus Blennius; species Blennius ocellaris. Next base: position 16,728,682 of record NC_137669.1, read on the forward strand.
TTCCCCTACCATTCGCTTCCCATAGGATTTCATGATGCAAATTAAAGGCTCTACATCCGCTTCACAGCAGCAGCCAGGCCAAAGTTCATCAGAGCATAAACATGTCAGGCCAAGGAAAATATTTGAGATGTATAACAGACACAGAATGTTGTGAAGTTTACTTTGAGCTCCAAGTCTGGAAGGGTCATGCGATCCAAAATTCTCAGAGGTCAAAGATTCATTAAAGTAAATATCTTCTAATTTCTCTCTTTTGTCTCTGAATGTCTCCTTTACACCTTCACTCTCCATCACTTTCTTTCTGTCATCACCTCAGGAGATTGTATTTGGTAGGAAATCAGGTTTCTTCAAGAGGGGAATACTGTCTGAAACTGTCTACACATACAGCAAGTAATGTAATATTTTAAATAACAGTCCACTGTCACACTGTGAAACTCGTTTAACTCTCGAGACGAGAGCAGATTTTCTCAACAGGTAGGGTTACAGCAATTTTTCGGGGGGCGCCAGTCAACGGAAACGGGGTTAGTGAAGAAGTCTTAAAGGCACACATCACATCCCCAACCCAGCGGAGTACCGAGAGTACTGTATTCTAATACTTGTGGAAGTGGTTGTGAACCATCCCAGGTGTAGTCTCACCCTTGACCCAGTTGCCTTGGCTACCATTTACTTCCTGTCCTTCCAGCCTCTCATCTTAGATCACAGAGGTGTTTTCTTAGAGTGTTTGGAAGAAAGAACTAAAGAGAAAAGGATGAAAAAAGAGACGCAAGCAGAGACGGCGTGTTGCGGTTTTGGCCTCGCCAGCTCTTTCGGCCCTGATGCAAGTGATCGTGAAAGCCTCTGGGGTAGCTCCTCGCGCGCTTATTTCTTTTCCTTTTCAACTGTGAACAGCCTGCAACCTGTCAGGCTTCCCACACATGTGCTGCCACCACGTTGCCTTGGTTACGCTTGAACTTCGTCTTCAAGCACCGGAGAGAGCGAGGGTGAACGGGGGGTGAAATTTGGGGCTTTGGAAGGCGAGTCCACCGGTGACCCGCAGAGCGTGTCGTACCTGCGTCGGGCCGTGTTCTACCGGGAGTGACACTCGCGACCCGCACGTCTGGCGGCAGGGAGCTGACTTCTGCTGAGGGGATGAGGATTGGCGAAAAGTCGATCCACTGGTTCAGAGGAGGCCATTTCACGCAACGCAGCCTTCAGGAAGCAAGTCATCAGAGATGCCTCGGGAAAGCTGCGTCTCTTTCATAGCTGGCCAAACGGAGCAAGCCGGCGTGGAGGGCCATCTAGAAAACAATATCCTCTAACTAATGCTGTCTAGGGTGACATTCTTTGTTCCTGAGCCTCTCTTCCTTGAATCATTCATTCGACTCTTCAGAAATGCTTTAGTGCTGAGATATATTGTGGTTTGTTGTCATTTTTTTAGTGACCTAATTTTTGTTCTTTTGATGCATTTTTTGAATGGGTGGGGGCCTTTGACAAGTTTAACACCAGCGGTTGGCTGAAACTCTGTGTGGGCTTTGTATAAAATGGAAATATGAAGGCGATATGAGGAAAACAGGCCTTTTTGGCAGCTCTCCAGTCTTTCGAAAACAAGCATGGAGCCAAGATAAAGCACAGTTAGGCCATTGGGAAACCAGAGCATTATGATTCCGATCTCTGTTGTGGGAAATCACCATTTCTGCCTCGCAGTACCCCTCAATACCTGCGGGGCCTAATGCCTCCCGGATGATCAGATAATCGCAGTACAGTGCTATTTAATGCCTGGCGGAAGAAGAAAAGACACAGGCACAAGACCACTTGTTTTAGTGCAGTATTACAACTTGAGATAAAGGTTCAATCTCAAGATAGAATTAAGTAACTTGTCATAAAAAGAAAATGCACAAAAGAAGCTGTTGCCTTGTAGTGTTTTATTTATCCTGCAAGGAAATCTATATCTCACAACTTCCTGTTCCCGATGCAACACTTTTCTTGAACTTGATCTTGTTCTATTGGGTTTTAGATATAATGGTGGAGTATATTAAATTGTCTCGAATGAGCCAGTTTGTATTCATGAAATATCATCAAATGTTTTGAATGACATAGCGGCATCCTTTTTCTGTGTGATTTAGAAATCACAAGACTGTCTTAACTGTTGGTTTGACATTTAATGTTTACTCTGTGGTGGTTAGCACGCTTGCTTCACAGTAAGATTGTCCCTGGTTTGAGTCCAGGTTGGGCTGGAGTTGGAGTTTCTGTAGGTTTTTCATGTTCTGCCATTTCTCCACGCAGGTACGTTTAGAGATGACAATCAGGCTGAGTATGTGTGATTGGTTATTTCTCTTTTTTTTTTTTTTTCATTCTCAAGTGTCCCGTGTTAGATAAGTAGAATCATTTCTTAAATGTCCTCAGACCTCAAAGGTGGATAAGCCCATAAAAACACTTTGACATGAATCTCGTTGGTTGTAAAAATGTCGTATTCAAAGTTTATTGCCCAAAATTCAGCTTTTCCTTGATTTTCAGCCATTTCAATATTGGATCATAGGAGCTCCATTCGGAATCTGTTGTGTCTGTGTGAGCTGGACTGGCTCCGCCCACACATGCCCATGTTGGGAAGAGGTGGAAGTTCTTCTTCTCGTGGTGCCATGTGCCAGAGCAGAGCTGCCTAATTGTGGGAGGGTCAAAGGGAGGGCCTACCTTGATTTGGATTGGCTAAACCCCTGGTGACACAATGTATAGGGCTTGATTACTGATTCGCTCACACTTTTAACAAATTTAAACAAACCAGGGAGAGAGAAGGCAGAATTTCTTCACTTCTGGGGCGTCAGTCAAGGCATGGGGACACATATTACTGTTGGAAAACCATGAGAAGGTGAATTTGGCATAATCTGACCGCTTTAAGGTTGATGCAACATTTATTGAATTTAATATGTAGATATATACTGAGAAATGGAGGGTGGAGGACAGTAATTCACAATAGCTCATACCACGAAACCCTCAACCAAGCATATGTCTCAAGGATGAGACGGGAAGAAATCACTTAAACAGAGAAAAATAGACTCAAGAACTGCTAGAGCTCGGTTGTTCTTGGCGAATTAATGGAGCCACAGCATTTCCTTACTTCTTCTTGCTGAAGATGAAGCATTATTCTTCTTTGAGTTGTATTTTCAGTAATAAATGGCACTGATAACATTCTGGCCTGCTGAAGTATTTCCATCATGTTTGGCTGTGAAACCAAATTAATCCCTCGCAAAAGAGAAGATTAAAAAACAATAATACTGCACATCCCGTGATTTATGGAGTATCATGTTAACGTGCAGGAAGAGATGTTTACAGTGGAGAAAGGCAATAAAGCTGTTTGTTTTTATTTTTCTAATCATGTTTTCTTGACAATTGTAATGCGTGCCTTTTGCACTCAATTTACCGATGGCTCAACATTTTGAATATATTGATGAGTAATTGCAGATCAAACATTTTGCATTGAAAAAAGTGTGACAGACTTTAAAGCGTAAATCATATAACACCACCATACTATGCTTTAGATTGTTTCATAAATGACACTAGTCATAAAGTGTGCCCATACCAAACATGTGGATCACATATACTGCTCTGGGGATCCTGGAACAGAGAATCTGAAACAGTTGTCCATTCATAGGTAGAGGATTAAAATCTGTTTTTAATTACCTGTGGCCTTCATTCCAATGATCCATGATTGAATTGTAACATTTTAAGTCTGACCTTTTGCATTTCTTCAAAGTGCATATTTGCTCTGCAAAGCTTGATCCTTACTGAAATACATGTATGACATTCATTCAGGTTGTTTTAAGTTCAAATTTAACACAGCAGAATCGTGTTTATCGAAAGCAGATTTCTAATGTTGATAACTATGTACTGTTTAAATATAACACTAGCAATAATCTTAATGTTATGTGAGGAATGTGTATTTGTGGCTGCATGTTCAGCATTGAGGGTGAACTGTACATTTATCTGTTGCACATTTTGCACAGCTGTGGACTTTTCTAGACTTTTGTCCCAATATTTTTACACTAAAACTTTCATGCACCACGTTCGTTCGCCTGGTAATGATATTAAGCCTCTTTCCACCAAGGGTTTGTCATCAGATGTGCTGCTGCAATTGTATGTATGGTCAATATGCTGGTAACTAAAGGAAGCTTTCTGAAATGCACTGAGAATTGTTTTACGTTGGAGTGTAAAAGTAAAGCAATAATAAATGCTGGGAACTTTTCAAAACACTTTTTTTTTCTCTGCTCAACTGGTAACACACATTGAATTTCCATCCCACAATCAGCCATTTCTAAATCATTTCTGAGCTATATATGTCTTGCTTATTGTTTCATGAAGATTAGAAAGCTCTACTTTCAGGAAAATAATAGAAAACAGATTTTTTTTGGTCAAGAATGAGCATCTTTAATCCTTGACCCTAATACCTTGTTGTCATGTTCCTGAAACGGTTGTTTAGTGAAACAACCCTGTTTTTGTTGTGTTCCTGTCCTCTCTCTACTCCTAAATAAACTTGATTTAATATTTAATTAATTGCCAGTCCTTCAATGTTTTTGTCCAAGTGAAAATTACGGTTAATGGTCATTCCCAGCTCAAAATATGCGAAAACCGGTGCAACCTGGAATAGTGAATCCTTTACATGATAAATGAAACACTCATACATTTATTCCGACAAGGAATTTGGAAACACCAATTAGCCTCATTTGTTGAGTTGAACTGTGAGAAAACTAGAGTATCTAGAGAAAACCCACATTGACACTGGAAAAATCTGCCAAATCTACACAGAAAGGCCGTCAAGCCCAGCTGAGATTTGAACCGGGAATATTTTTGTTCCGACTTGAGGCTGCTAATCACTACACCACTGTGCAGACTGACTTTATTTCCCTTGTAGCAAAAATGCTAAATTACATCACTGTTAATTTCTCCTGCGGCCTCCAGTGGACCGTGTTGTTTTTACAGCTTGCACAATGAGGTGTTCATGGCTGTTTTTCCACATGGGGATGACCTGACAGATTGAGAGGCATCATGAAGAGAGTGCAAAGAGGGACTGATCAGTGCATACGAACAAATCAGCAAGCAGAGACACATGTCTGTCAGCCAAGTATGTAAAACATCCCCCCCTTAACTGAGGAAAAGTAACCGTAACAAGATCTTTTTTATTCAGTGCAAAAAAATAGGGGCAGAGTGTAGCTCGCTGACAAGTCGCTGAAAGTCTGTGACATGAATCTCAGTCGGGGGACCAATCATGCATTTTAGTCAAGGAATGTCAAGACCCCCGGCTCGCAGCCTCATGTTAAAGCAAAGCCGTGCTCCATGACATAGAGTATGAATATCACTCTAGCAAATGTAAAGCATTTTTTTCATCCATACTTTTCACGTGCTTGAGATGCATTTGACATTTTGCTCCCCTGAGATTGTGTCTTTAACAAAACAGCCCTGCACAAATGGATTAATTCTAAATACCTCCTCTGAGGCTGAATGATCCTCATTTATAAGGCCAGTGGAGGCTGTTGCATGACTTGGGGCAGCACTTAAACTCTATGAACTGGTGAATAGTTGTGTTAAAGTGGTGTCTGTGGCCATGCGGCTTAATGTACCATACCTGGGGCTATCCTTCCCCTCTGGCTTTTACAGTGGCAGTATAATAGTGCTATCTCTATAGCACTCAATAACTTGCATCAGTGAGATGTAGCTTTAAATGCCGATGTGTTGTTCATACAGTATATCCTGCCCACACACACAGTTCTCAAATGTTAACCCTCTGACTAAGATTTTCATTTAAGCCCTGCGAGAAAAGAGCATCTTGATGTTTAACAGCAAGAAAAAAAATAAACGAGCTTATTTTTCTGTATTACTTCTTCCACTTTACAGCACGTTTCTGTATTTGACGGGGTTGAAAACCTAGCTATTCAAAATCGTTGCTTCATGTATTTGTCTGTTTTTTTTCCCACGGCTTTCTTCTTTATTGCACCACTGGGCCTCTTTTTTCGCTATAGACTCTGTACTGAGCAAATGCATTTTTCCTGCTTTGGGGGAAATAGACTCCTCCTGTTTTTTATTAAGGTGAACCCTAAACCTGTCATTATCCTATATACTGTGTGTATTAGGCTGAACTTTGGCTTACGTTTCTCCCCTCCGGTTCTTTAGCGATGGAGAATATTGGACTGGCAGGCTTTCTAAGCACAGCTGTGAGTCTATATTGCTGCCATCGCTCTGCTCCAGTAACCCCTGTGTGGGATGACCCCCCTGACCTCTGTGAAAATTCAGCAGCGGCTAAAGAGGACTGTTAATGCTCGCTCATGATGTACAGCTGTGCTTCATTCAAGGTGGTTTGTTCCTGCTCAGCACACAGTTCACACATGCAAGTCAAATCATGGCAAACGCTCATGAAATTGCATCACATTTCATGTTTGTTTGTTTTTTTTTACTGAGGGAGAAAAATGGAATAAGAGCAGAATATATCATCTATAATCATGTATTTATTTATTTTTCAGAAATTATTGAAGTATTTTGTTCGGGTTTTCTTTTTATATATACCTCTGGTAGAAACGTATGTTTTGAATGAAGCTCTTTCTTATATTTGTTTTAAATTTTTGACTACGACTAATTTTTCCCAGGTGATTATCAAAAAGCACAACTTGAGCTCTATGTGCCTATTTTATTTCTGCTCTACGGATTATTTCCATGATGCCTCATAAAACACAGGTATTTCTAAAATGCCAGATTTCATGAGCCAATATCTCCCACGTCGATGTGGCCGTGCTGGAAATCGTACCATCTGGTCATGTTTGTGGCGGTACATGTGAATTCAAATAGCGCTGGCTATGCACATTGTCGTAAAACATATTACATCATTGTTGCGTGCATTGTGCATGTGTGTGTGAGCTGCATTCTATATGACTCTCTTGTACATTTTCCTCTTTTCAGTCAGTATGATTACCAAGAGGCTCTTCCTGCTGTTGTCGAGTGGACTTTTTTTTTCTGCAGATCCCTGATTGTGTATGCATGTGCTTGCATCTGTGTAATGCACCCGTCTTTCAGTATGAAAAAGACAATCCACCTATTTTCTTTGTGATAGTGCATCTTCCATGAAATGTGTAACATAATAACATTACAAAATAGTTGATGGGGAGGGTGCATTTCTTGCAAGTTGTAAGGAAATGTGTTTTTTGGCAGTGCCAAAGGCTTCAATATGCAAATATATTTTGGACAGTTTCAGTGTACTCTGGTTTCTGCCCACAATCCAAAAACATGTCTGTGAGGTTAATCAGTCTCTCTGTGTTTGTCTTGTGATGGACTGGCTTTTTGTCCAGGATGTATCCTGCTCTATAGTAAGCTGGGCTTGGTGCCAGTGCCACTAACCAGGGCTGACAGGGCCGACCTAAAACACCTGAATACACTAATATCTCAGGCATTGAAGCAAACTCAACCACCATAGGTTTATAACATTTTATTAAAATGATACGATAACCTCTATTGATTTGAAAAATAAAGATCTCTGCCACATCTAACTCTCCATTGGCTGTTTAAGCACAGTTAACATATCCTGGCAAGTGTTGTGTAAAGCAAATGCTTGTACAGCGACTTTTGTACAAACCTGCAAATTTCCCCTTGTATTTGTTGAGATCTTCAGCCTCTCTTGAATATGACACTCTGTTCCTAGAGAGATAACCTGGGTAGATAAAGTTAAAAAAAAGATGATTCTTGGAGAACTAGTGATTTACATTTATTCAACCCGTCAGAGCTCCGCTTCCATGAGTCTTGTGAGTCATGTCAGAGATACGAGTGACTCAGGCAAAATGGACATCCAGAGAATGTCAGAGGGCTTTTAAGATATTCTTGTAGTGAATGAGGGCAGTAAATGGAAATGCCTACTAATGCATGAGGGAGGGAAAATGAGGTTTTGTATTTATTTGAGGGTTGTCAGAGTCCCTGGGAATGAAAACCAAGATTTAGATATCAGCGATTATGTGGCTTTCTGTGTGGTTTGTCAAACATCTTAGATTATTCTGCCTCCTTCAGAAGTATGGAGTTGTCTGTGGAGAGCAAAATATGCATTGTGGAGGACAAGGAAGCAAAAACAGTTAGAATTTATTTGCTGCAGTTGCTCGTGCTGCTTAAAAACCTCATTCAAATGGTATAAATACATAAAGTGTGTGAATACTACAGTGTGACCTGTCAGCACGTGTGCCCTGTGTGCCTTGTATTTTGTCTGTGCTCCAGTGGCCGTGACAGCCGAGGTAACCCATCTCTGAGCGCCATAAGCCAGACTGTCGGCGGATTCAGCCCCCTGCTTCTAGGAACCCTGTTGATAGCCAGCGCATAATGGCACACTGGGAAACCCGTTGCCAGCCTGTAATCCGAGCATCTTATCAAACCAATCAGCGCCTTTCCAGCAAGAACACATCTCGACCGTGACAGAACGGGGTTTCACAACATCTGGCGCTCTGAGAGTGAAAAGGAGGGAGAGAGCGAGCGAGCGAGCATTGGAAAGAAAGTGTGAGAACAATCTCGATGGTCTGGCGTCGAGGTTTTTGATCAACACCACATCCTGCCTTCCCTTCCGACGCAAGGTCAACTTCACGGCCAGTCAGTTGTCAGTGCTTGCCCGCCGGTTTCCGGCGGGCGTTTCTCGGTTACAATAGCAATATTCATCACTTTGTTCCCAACTTTCCCCTTCCAGCCTGGCGCAGCAGTGAGAGGCTACCACAGCAGCAAGACTGCAGGGATGAGTCCAAGCCACGGCTCCAGCTGGAACAGTGGCAGCGGTGGAGGTCAGGGGAACTGGGGTGGTCCCTCTTTCACCCGTTCAAGCCTTCAGCATTATGTGTCCCACCAACACCAACATCACCATGCTCAGTCAACGCACACAAGCTATGCCTACTGTCTGGCCCATCCCTCTGTGAGTACTGTGGATTTCTAATTTGATTTGCTGTGACACTTCTTTCTCGCTGCTGTGCATTAGTCTCATTTCCTTTGAGGGAAGTGTTTATGCAAGCACTAAGTCAACTTTCTCCATTCCCTCCTCCTTCTTTCTCTATCCTTTAACTTTAGTCTTTCATTACTCTCAGCCTTGTGTCACGTATACCGCCCCCCCCCCCCCCCCCATCACTATTCTCTGCTTTCTTTCTCCTACATTATCTTCTCCTTTGACCCCGCCCCTCCTCTGCAACTTAATTTGTTTTTCTTTCATCCATCCACTGCATTGACAGTGCAATGAGAGACTAATTGAGGTACAGACACTTTTGGATGGCTTCCCTTGTCATTATCCTTGGAATTAATTGCTGTTCTGCAATCCGTTTGATTTGACTTTATTGGCGCTATCTGGTTTTCCAATGCAACGTTTGGGGTGTGACTGGAACCGAGTCACAAGTCAAATTTTATTATCGCCGTGTTGCTGTCACAGTCACAGAACTGGAAACAAAGATTTGGCAGGATTTCGTTTCTCTGTATTTCTTCCTGTAATAAATGTATTTACAAGGTTTCACACTAAATCTTTCTCTGGTTTGCTCTTCTTTTCCATTACAACACTCTGATATTCTCTCATCTTACATACACACACCTCTTAAATTCCCAGCAGCCCATTTGGCGACATGTTGAGACTTCCCTGAAGTGCCTGCATGCATTGAGTGAAGAAATTGGATTGGATTTAGATATGATAATCATCACAGTTTGTCAGCTCCTGGTTGCACAAAGCATTCCTTTTATGTCATTCTGGTGATATGAAGGCACACAATCGTGTTTGTTTAGTTGGTTTTTTTTTCGTCAGCGGGGCCGAAATTTTCTCCGAGAGCCCCAGAAAATGTGTTTGCATCTTTTTATTCCACCATTCTTGTCCTCACTGCTGTTTTCACCATCACCAGCAAACAGCCCCATTACCACTGTCATTGCCTTTACCACTACTACCTCCCGAGGCAAAAATGAGCTTGGTTCTTTATAAGCCGCGTTGTTAGCGAAACAGGAAGCGAGAACAGAGCGTTCTGCAGGACAGACATGAAATGTGGTCGTAGTTGCGGTTGCACTTTGTCACGTGTCAGAAGTTTTTTGGAACATCAGTTCTCCTTTCTGTTCTCACTACCACAGAATCTCCAGGGAGCTCAGTCATCGTATTAACATCTACAAACAGACCCCCGGGCGTCTCTTTTATATATTTAACTATCTCTTTTTCGAGCCCAATTCTGAGTCTGTGAGAAGCCACTTTTTTAATGCACAGTCATTCGTTTTCAAAGTTCTACACACCTGCAGGATCAGAGTCTATATCCCCTTCGGGATGGGGGGGGATCGCCATCATCATTAACATTATTTCTCCACTGTCAGTTGTGTGTAAACATGTTTATTCTGCATTCACATACACATTACTTCTAATCCATTTCATATGAGCTGGCTCACTGAGTTGACTTTTTCAGTCTTGGTAGTGCTCAGATTGAAACGATTCTTGTATTCATTGACACAAAGCAACTGCAACTTTTCTGATCCGACTAGCCTTTTAGGTAGTTATGTGATCTAAAAGACATGTATGTAAATCCATTTGCAATGGGTAGATTGGTCTTTGTTTTGCCTCATTGTTTACAGTGCAGCTTCTAATTCCAAGAAATGCTCATTGTGTGCAGACAAAGTCTGAAACGATTCATCACAATATAGTCTGAAAATCAACAACAGACACCCCATTGTCATATTGTTTTTGTTCTAATCGCCGCTTTGTTGGCCTGTGTGTATTTTGATATTCATGAGAGATTGGTTCGCCACACTACTCTTTTCGTCCCCACCTAAACCTTCTTTTGTTACACATCGCCACAGGGCCATCACACCGCTGCCCTTATTTTGACCCTGTACCCTGAGACCATCGCTAACTCCGCTGGCTTCGACTGGCCTGTTTTCATCGGACAGCAGGGACGGTTGTTTCCTTTTCAGCAGTTTTCATTTTGTCCCCGCAGAAAGCAATTTCTCCCCCACCATCATGCCTTTCGCCCAGTGCTGTTACGAGTCAACACTTTGGCCTCAAGGAGGATTTGCGGTGCTTAGAGATGGCTAATCCAGACACTGACGGTAAACAAAGGCAGGACTCCAGCGTTTCCAGTCTGCTTAGTGCATTTTACAGCCTCTCATATGCAACACATACTGTAGTGTACCTCATCCCTGAACAGAAATCCCACAATTCACAAACAAACCGGAGCAGACCCCCCCCCCCTCCATTTTTACAATCTTCTCTCAAAAGCCGCCCCCTTCGCCGCTTTCATTGCCTCTCTAAATGTTATTGTAATTTCAGGGATATTAGATGCAAAGAATGCCCAACAGAAAGGGAAGAAAAACAGAACTGATAGCTCAGCATGCGTCTGTCCTCTCGGCAGAGAGAGGTGAGTAAATAAAGGGGAAAAAAGAAAAGCAAGTAAGGATCCAGCCGAGATCAAGAAGCTTCGCCTCCAGTGGGTTTGTAATTATAATGGAAGCGGATACATTTCCACTTTTAATATGGTGGGATGAAGATCCCTTGGGGGGGGGGGGGGATTGTACGACAAACCAGCAGCAGAGAAAGTCGTGTAGAAGTCAGGAAATGTGACTTAAAAGAGAGTCAAAGTGATAGTGATTTTTCATGTGAATATGCAACTCTCACTCTGATAAAATGCATGCATATTACTATGGATTGCATAAATGTTGGCTTTTTTTAGTGCAGGGTTTTGTGACATTGTCAACCAACAGAACTGTCATCATAAGGACAAAACTTTTACAGCAGAAACTTGAGCATGAAACAGTTGGTTTTCATCATACAATGGGTGAACTTTGAGCACATTTTATATTTATTTAATTCAGAGTTTCATTTGACATATGTATGATCACTCAGGTTGATGATGTCGATTTCATTTTTAGGACAGATTTGTTTTTTCCACTTTGTAGTAAAATGATTTGATGACTGTTTCATCAGAAAGTTTCCCTCAGTCATATTTTCAGGTCTATAAATCTGTTTAGAGGTCATTTGAACACTAATACATGAAAATGTTATTAAAATTTAAACAACAACAAAAAAAAGGAACTACTGGTAAAAACATTAACAATCTTGAGCATGGTAGCATGTCGAAGTCAAATTATAGCCCTTTTTTATGCTATATAATCTCTATCAGTCATTATATTAACTTTTTCAGTATGGCTTTTGCAAGGATGTCAATTTATCCCAGAGATAATTATTTATAATCATTTTCTTTTGCAATAAGTGAAGAAAACTGAGGGCCACAGACATCGTGAGATGAAATGCAAGAAGACATTGGATAGATGTTAATGCAAGAGGAGGAAAAAAGAGAAGCACAGGGAACATATCACCTCACGTCAAATCTCACTTCTTTTGTCTTTGCACTATTAACCTTGCAGCTAAACAAGTTTGGTTACAGCAATAGTGAGTGAACCAGCCCTCAGCTACTTTAGTGTAACAAAACCTGACAGGCTAATGATTACACGCAATGTTATTGGATTCCCTACTCGAAGCCACATGCGCTGCAAAGACCCCATTGCTTCAACCAAGCATCATGATATAGATTTTCTGGTCTATGGAGAATCGATCACAAGCACAATAGCAAAGAAAAGGAAACATTTTGTTCAGGTATTTTCCACAATTTAGTGTGACAGAGCCTATTTAACAGTGGCAGTGGTAATGGACATACATTGTTCAGTAAAGTGTAGATGTTGTAAATGGAGAGGCCACTTTGCTCCTGACACATTGCCTTCGCAGTACCTCGTCCCCAAAAAAAACATTTCTTTCTGTTTGCATGTTGAACATTGTCGTGACATTATTATGTACATGTAATCAGTTATTTCTTGTCAGTGAACACAACAGCACTTACATTTATGACAAATAATTTCATTGTCTGAGATTTTATAATGCTCTACTTCATATCAGAAGTAGACCAGATAAGATAGGAGTATATCAGGTAAGATTTGTTTGTCCAACATACAGTACTTTGAAAACAACTTATTGTAGCATATTCAGGATATTTAATTTATGACCAGTGGAATTCTCCATCCATACATCCAGTCATCATCCATCTTCTATGATCTACTTTACTGAATCATCGGTGGCTTTGAAGTTGGCAAACAAAACACTGAATCCCAAACTTCTCCTATAGTGGATGAAGTAAACGCCCTTTGCTTTTTGTGATGACTTTTGCAATGTTGTGGCTCATTGGACCTTGCTCAAGTACTTTGTACCTCACTGGATAAAAGTTGGTGATAATCAGGACATCCATGCAAAAAAATTAACAAACTACTGGCCAACATTTACAAATCGAAAGCAAACAAGCTTAAAGATGGATTGTCCATCACTGTCAGACGATTCCACTCTTTTACAAGGCTATAATCTTAAAAAAAACATTCTTGCAGATCGAAACTTGTTTTTACAAACACATGAATTTTTATTTTCTAAAAAAAAAAATGTTTAAAAACATTTGGAATTGAAGAGTGCGACTTTGCCAAACTTCTAAAAAGTTTCCGGTTGCGTCCATTATGTAGTCTCCAGTTTTCTTCGCCTGTTCCTCGCACAGATCTCCTGCCTTGCTGGTTTCGCTCCAGCTATCATCGCACTTATCCACCAGTGTCTCCCCTCACAGTGTGTCACTCGTGCTCCCATCCAAAGCATTTCAGATACAGAATTTTAATGCCTCTGAGCAGCTTGTTAACGACAATGTCCAGCACCTTTTGCTGGCTTCTCAGCATGATCTTCAAAACTCTATTGACGGTGCGATTTCCTGGCCTGACTGGCATAGTTAGATATCCAAGTGTCATACCCAGCATATATCTCTTGTCTCTGAAGCCTCCATGCTGTGGATTTATAGTACCAAACTTGTCATAGCGCCCAGAGCTGAATATATATTATTATTTCACCATTTAAAGGAGATAACTCATTTCCAGGAAAATAATCTGATCTTTAATTCAGACTAATATGGTAGATGAGTATCATGTGTTTTTGCATGCATTGCAAAGGTAAAGTTGGCAAATTGATAGGGAAAAGTGTTTTTGTGTACCCTGGAAGTGAAATGTATTAGCTGGAGGTTAATTCTCTCAGGCAGCTTCATACAGGAGGGGGCGGAGCAACTGTTCAACCAGCGAACCGTTGTTTCGACTGGGACCGCTATAGAAGTAATCAGGCAGGTCTTTGTGAGATAATCGCTGGGCAGTTTGAAAGCATCTTTCAACCGTGGAATGATGGTTGAATAATAAATGTAAAGAATCGAAGCTTTCTGCCAAACTCAAGAGCTTTAGTGAAGTTGTTGACTACATAAAGCAGTGAAACAGTGCAGCACACAGCACAATAATATGTGCCCTTGGCTTTCAACCTTCATTTGTAAGTTTTCTCCATATATATATGAAAATAGTCTGCTTAATCATAATTTTAAATGTGTCTAGATATCACCCATGGTTCAATAGTACTGAATCAACTGAATACAAATACATGTTGTGTTTCAGCTTACATAAGAACTAAGCGCATTTATTTTTTTGTTTAATTTTTTTAAAAGCTTTTTTAAAGCTTTTTTTCTTTCAAGAACCAAGCTGATTTGAGTTCATTCAGATGTGTTAAAGACAGTAGATAATGCTTAAAGGTCTGTTGGTGTGGTTGTGACAAGATATATGCGTAAAGACTGGGGATGAATTCTGAACTCAAGGGCCAGACCGCATTGCATCTACGTACTGCTGCAGAGTTCATCTCTCTTCATAACATACAGACACACACACACACACACACACACACACACACACACACACACACACACACACACACACACACACACACACACACACACACACACACACACACACACACACACACACACACACACACACACACACACACACACACACACACACACACACACACACACACACACACACACACACACACACACACACACACACGTCCTGCAGAGGACAGCCCCTGCTTTCCTCTTCTGTAGGATAACAAATATTTCACTGCTATTTCACTGCCGGGGAATTGTTTCCTGGACTGTTGGAAGATATTTTCATCTGTTCTCCTCCACTTTATACATCTCTTCTTATCAGCAAAGATGCATTTTTCCCTCTAATGAAAACATTTGGCTGCGTTATCACTTCTTCATCTGGGAACAACAGACGTCCCTGTAAAAACCTTCAGTTCAATCTGGAGGTGTCGCCCCAGTAAACTGGAGATTGGTGCCTCATTAGACTTGCCGAGCACACAGCAGCCGAACCTTCAGTCAATACAAACCCGCTAGTAGAGATTCCCAGCACATCCCTGGATCCAGGTCTGAAAATTCGAGGACGAGTCAGAAATGAGACATCGCAAGATTGTGAGAGAATAGAGGATGTTCCGGGAAGAATTGGCAGAAATAACAAACAAGATGGAAAGTACAAGAGAAAGGTCAGAAAAGTACGATTATCAAATCTCAGCTGGAAGGCAAAGTGCTGTTCCGCTGCGTTAATTGAAGCAAGCGTTTAACCGCAGTAATAGACCTGTTTTCTTATTTTTCTGTATTGGATAAGAATCAAATGGAAATGTCAATAAGAAATGTTTGATTTCTTAAGATTAGAAGTGTTGACTCTAAGTCCGTGATGGCCGCTGCCCTGCATATTTAAGACCTCTCCTGGCTCCAAACCATCTGAATCCAATAAATGTGTCGTCGCCGAGCTCAGAAAAAAAGCCAGACGATGAGAGACTCATTACAATCAGGCCTCACAGCAGAGGATTGTTGAAAACATGCACGGCTGTAGCCCTGCAGGATCAGGATTAAACACCTCCGCTTCAGATCATCACCTATTAACCAGTTCACGGTTTTGCTTTCTCTTGCTCTGCTTTCATTTGTCTGCCGCTGTGAGGCCTGAGCTCTGGCTCAACTGTTGGTGTTGTGATTAGTTTAATTAGCCATAACTCACAAATACCCATTTATACAGGATGACAGATGATACTGTCACTTAGCTGAATCAATGGCCGGATTGCTGGCAGTAGCAGAGGGGGCATCAACTGTCTGATGGCTTGCACGAAGCGTCCCTGCAAGATCAGTTATCCGGGGGATCTCTCTGGAAATCAGAATGAAGAAACCACAGCTTGAAGTAACTAGCAGAGAGGTTTTTTGAAAATGTAAATGTGGCTCCACAATATAGACAATGCTGTGCAGCTTTCTGTGAAGCAGTCTTCAAAGAAATCCACCATCCGAGAGAAGGATCTCTGATTTCTAACAGCAGAGGCAGCAGATGCAGATGTGTGGCGTGGCTGCGGGAGCCTCATGGTGGTTTTCTGATGAAGTACTTTAGCTCGCGATTTAGAGTCTGAGTCTCTTTCATCAGCCCTTGAATGAAGAGCATTGCTCATTCCACAAATACTGCAATGATTCATCTCTGCCATGAGCGAGAATGGGCTTTGTCTCAGTAATTAATTTAGCTCTCGGGACAGCAGTTGGAATGAGTCGTGTCTTCGAGGCCTAATTAAAAGAAGATTGTCAAACATATTCTGGGTCACACAAGCTCAGAATCTCCAACCATTTAAGTGGGATTTTTCGGCACTGCCACCTTTTCCTTGGTGGATTATTTTGCCGGCCCGACGGTATGCGCATGACAGTATGCAGACTGAAAATAAATGGGATTATTTGTTTTGTTGATTTCTTCAGGCACCACTTGGAAATTTAGACAGTAGATGTTTTTTTGTTTTTTTTTATTGGCTTTCTTGAGTCAATAACTCAATCCACTTATGGTTTTATGCCCTGCATGTCTTTCTCTTTCGCTGAGGTTTACTTTATCTGAAATCACTAGAAATCTCAGGACTCCCTGTTTAGTTTGTGGGGAATAGCCACACGTTTAACTTCCTCTACCAAGCAAATGTAGCGTGTATCTGTGCATGAAAATCCGAGGTTTAGGACAATAAGATTCAAACCGTGGGTGGAGGCTCAGATATTGGCACACACATTCATCACAGCATATCAGCTGGAGGAGTCATTTTACTGAACCAGTCACACCGACAGACTGACAGGCGGGAAGTGTCTATCTTATCTGTCCCCATAATGAGAATCATTGACTTTAGCTACAGGCACAGAATGGGCCTAACAGTACACACACACACACACACACACACACACACACACACACACACACACACACACACACACACACACACACACACACACACACACACACACACACACACACACACACACACACACACACACACACACACACACACACACACACACACACACACACACACACACACACACACACACACACACACACACACACACACACACACACACACACACACACACACACACACACACACACACACACACACACACACACACACACACACACACACACACACACACACACACACACACACACACACACACACACACACACACACACACACACACACACACACACACACACACACACACACACACACACACACACACACACACACACACACACACACACACACACACACACACACACACACACACACACACACACACACACACACACACACACACACACACACACACACACACACACACACACACACACACACACACACACACACACACACACACACACACACACACACACACACACACACACACACACACACACACGCACGCATGCAGGTTCTGAACAATTAAGTGCGAGCTGTTGGGCTTAGTGCCTGGGTCCATTGTAAGCGCTCTAAACCTGTTAGACTGTGACAGACCATTAAAAGGCTGCCAAGGCTTCCTTAATTTGCTTCAACAGTGCACACTGAGGCAGAGTGACTGAGTGCCCTGAGTGTGTCTCTCTGTATGAATGTGCATTTACTTCTCATGACACTCTTTAGCTCAGCCCTTCAGATCCATCCCCGTCACCTTTACAGTGACATTCGCTCACTCCTCTTCTTCGTCAAGTCACCGCTTCAACCCCTACATCGGAGAACCGACAATGATCACTTCTGCTTATTTAGGGGGGAAAAAATCCTCATGCTGTTAAAGCTGCTGCCAAAAGTAATTTATTTTTGGAGTGGGCAGACTGCTATGAACACAATGTAAACAACAGTAATTATCTTTGTATTGGATGCGTTTGTACTTTAAATTAAAGCTGGTATCCCTTAAGCTTGTCAGTTTTTAACGTTATTAATATAGCCTTATGTGCCGCCATTGTGAAGCCCAGAAAGCGCTCATTTGTCATTCTTATGAAGTGACATGTTTGAGAGTGCCAAGGAAATCATGTTAGAAAATAAATAACTGTTGTAAAAGGGAAAATGATACACCTCTAGAAATTTCACTCCCTGTTTGTATTTTCACGCATTGAAATCCGCAGTGTTTCCCAGCTTTTTTGTGTGAAAGAAATGACTCCTTCGATGAGCAGTTAGACATTTAACTTGAGGCAATTGAGGAGGATTTTCCTTTAAGTGTCTCTGAAGCCAAGTGGATTCTAACCGAATCAACATGGTCATAGTGACAAAGCACTTTATTTACCAGAATGCCAAACCAGTTCGCTGGAAAACCGTGTGTGTGTGTGTTTGACACTTCAAAACAAATGCCTTTCGGGTGGATGTTTCACCTAGAAGGCATTTCCTGTCGTGACCAGAGCTTGGCTTTCTCCACCATTAGGAACTAAAGGCCGGGGCCACAGAATCCTGGGCGCCAGACCACAGGAATATCCAGAATCTGACAGCACTTTCAACTCTCCGCATGTTTCATTTCCTATTTCACAAGAGAGCGGGCGGCCCATGCAAATTCCTGGCTGTGGTATGCCACCAGTCTTCATTTAGTTCATGGTTGATAGTAGATGTTGGACGCAATGGAAGATGTTAGAGGGTGGATTAGGAAGGGTTCTGGCAGAACTTACAGGGATTTAAGTGGGTGTCTTCTCTTGTTCAGATCATGCAGACCGTCATATTTACATGCCGTTGCCGGCTTGGTTCTTTTTCTTGGCTGTGTTTCATGGAAAATTTATCGCACCTCATCTGTGAAATCGCTCTTCAGCAATTCAGTTTGCACCTGCTCCTCTCTGTACAGGTGATTAGTCAACGACAGGGCAGGGCAAGGAAACATAAATCACATATCCTAAGCTGTAGATGTAACCTTAATTCATAATGTTCGACTGAACGTGCCTTGCTTTACAGCCACACATACATACACATGCACACTTACATGCATTGACATCCATTTGCAGATGGGTTTTCATATATGGCTGCCCGGGGGCTGTAGTATTGGCTTTAAAAACACCCATAACATCTGTAAAGCATTACGGCTGATTATACTGGTCCTTCAGCGCAATCATGCAATATGGGCATGAGCAATGGCTCAACATGAACCGTATGGGAAAAGAAGAGATGCTGAGGCCTCCACATGTCTGACGAAACTGTGAGGCCCATGGCTCCATCCACATAGGAATGCAGCCTGATGCATTAATGTGACACAATTTTTTTTTTTTTTTTGGTTCCCACACTGGCGTGAACCTCACTGCGTGCATGTAGGTATGTATGCATATATGTATGCATGTATGCTTGATCTTGCTATGTATGATATCTGATCTTCTGTGCAATGTTAAAACGTTGGTATGCCAGATCACATGAGAATCTGAATATATCAAAAATTAATGCACTCCAGATGCACATGTTTTGTGACTTCACAAAGAAAAACGGTAAACAAAAAAAGTATTTCTGACCTCAAGTCAGCAAAGTCAATAATTGACCATTAAAACAGCATAAAGCAGCAAGATCATATAGGCGAATGAAAAAGAGTTGCTTGATAATGGAAATGGTTTCTTTGTTTGATGAAAGGCTCAATGAAAGTGTTTTATTAGGAACATATTTGGTTCATTGTATATGACCTGGACTTTTCCAGAAGTGCACAATTCTTAAGTGTGACTCAAAGTCGTATGAGATTTGGGGCTCAGATACATTCACAAGCTGTCATAGAGGTTAGCCTTTCCCATTCTTCTGGTCGTGTTGGCTCTTTCCTCAAGATTTTCCTGTTGCTGTCTTCAAAATACAAGATTGTTTAGACTCGGATAATAAATAAAATTCTTTCTATGCGGCCCGGTACCAATCGACCCTCGGAGCAGTACCGGATTGTCAGTCTCATTAAGTTTGTGTTGTTTTGAGTCCATCTCAGGCAGTGGCAATACTGGCGCTTTTTGTTGTTTGACAGCTGTGAACATAGCACTGTTCAATGTATACTGAATAGCAATAAATATAGTTAGAGGCTGCATTTGTTCTTATTGTTTGAAACATTATTAAATCACGCCATCATTTCAGCAGTCAACCATAGTCACCTTCCCATCAGCATAATCACAGTGTTAAATAGCGAAACAATAATTTTGCAGAGTCTAAATCTACACTTCTACATCTAAAAGATTACCTTTCGGTGGTTTAATATGTGCTGCAGCATCACAAGCTTGGGATGACGTGCCTATAAATCTTCCCTCCTGTCTGTGTCTTAAACAAAGCAACACTTTTTTGTTCCTTAGGCATACATTCAAAAGAGAAAGAAGAATATGAACGGAAGGAATGGCTAGATCCATTTTTCAGTTGCTGTGTCAGGTTTTGCCACTGAGCTAAGCTGCCAGCCTATTTTTGATTTATTTCACAGTACTGTTGTTTTTTTGAAAGTGTGTTGTATTGGCAGCACAATCGCAGCGTTCGAACAAGCCTTGTTTGAGGAGGGAGCTTGATGGTTCACTTCTCTGTGGGCTCCATCAAGCTACAAACAAAGAAAGACACATGAAGGCACACATGTTATTGCACACTTTGTTACTGCAATGGAATATGGCAATCTAATAGGACAAGCACCACAAGCTATCTAGGCCACAGCATAGCCTATGTATATATGTGTCAGCTATTCTGTCACCTGTTCTTAAAGCATCTTTTGATTTTGTTAGGTTGTTTCTGTAGCGTCTCCTCTCACTGTATTGCAATCTGTTGTTATGCTCGCAAATAGTAAATGATGATTTGTGGTCTGAAACATAAACCTTGCATATAATAAGCATTTTTTTCCCCCATCCATCCTCTTCTAGCAGCCTCGGTTGTGCGAAAGGTTTGTTGGAGCTGCTCTGCTCCATTTAGTTGGTGCACTTTGATGACTTCAGTACTGGTAATTATAGAGGCGCCGCCAAGGAGGCAATCTAAAAGTGCATTGCCCTCAAAGTCTTACACTTACTGATATCTAAATGTTACCCTGTGGAGTTTCACCATAAAGTGAATGTTCTTAATCATCCACTATATGCTTTCTAGTACCTCTGTGCCATCTGCCAGTATTACACCATACAAATCCCATGACGATGTTCAAAATAATGTACTGTGTGTCAGAAAAATGCAGCTCGCATTGAACTAAGCCAAGATATATGTCAAACATGCTTAAACAGAGGAGACTACACTTCCTGAAAGTGTAATGTTAACGTGAAGGCAATCCCAGGCTTTACTAGAGAGCATATGCTCCTGCACCCATGAATTGTGAAACCACCTTTAATAATGCATTTGTTTCACCATTTAGTGGAGGTTAAACATCCCAAAGACATTGCTTGTCCATTTTATTTCTGGAAAAGTTAATTGCTTCATGAACACAAAAGGGGGAAAAAAACCTCAAAAAAAACCCATAAACATTGGTTTTAAGTTTATTCATCTCATTCTGCAAAAGGCTGCCTCGAATTTGTTTTGTAAAAGTAACTCTCTCGATTGAAGCTGCAACTAGTCAGTGTTTTAATTACTTATCACAATGTTGAATATGTGTATTTCTACAGAGGAATAAATTGTTTATTCTTAGACTGGATAAAAGCGCTGCCTTCAAAATATTCAGTTTGGTCCCAGAAAGCTTAGCGTCCTTTCTCCGCGGAGTTTGCATGTTCATCCATTTTTATCCTGTGCATGCATGTTTGTTTGTTTTTTGTTTGTTTGAGTTTCCTCTCACAGTTCAAGAACATGAATTGGGAGCTAATTTCTGACTCTAAAGTATATAGGTGTGACTCTGCAATTGGAAACGGACTGCTGGCCTGTCACCCGTCGTCATCTGGGATTGACTCCAGCACACTGTGACCCCTGAGTTGGATAGATGGCTATAGAAGATAGATGGTGAGTGTCATGAGGGCATTTAGACTGGCTTGAAGCTGTAAAGATGTTTAACCTCTCATCCAATAGGTTTAGGTCAAGTCTTGGAGGTCAGACTGGCGAGTTCATGTCAATTGAGTTTTATTTATATAGTGCCAAAAACAACCATCATCTCATGGCACTTTCAGAGAAAAAAAAAAACCAGACAAAGAAAATCTTATATCAGCAAGCACAGGTAACATGGGAAGCATTCTGCTGCAGGAGAGACCAATAAACAAGTTGACATCAGACACCATTGACTTTATGGGAGCGGGTTGCACAGATTCAAAACTTCCAGTTCCACATGAAAAGACATAAATGTAATTTAGTGGGGTGTAATGTTATAACACATGAGTGTATGGAGTGTGAGAAATGGAGATAATCTCAGTACAAGAAAGAACGTCTCCTGGCAGTGTAAACTCACAGAAGTTCAGCCAGAAATCAGTCCAGGGTGACTTGAGGAAAGTTTTCAGCCTAATCTCAAAAGTACAGACGGTGTCAGTTTCCCCCAATGGAAGCTGGAAGCTTGTTCCACAGTTTGAAATCTGTTCAAATCTTCAAGCAAGTCCAGTTGGCTTGACAATACTATAGAAACACCACAATCTCTTTGTATTCAGTTCATTCAAAAAAAACAAAAAAAAAAACTACCCTGACTCAAATGGGAGATACAAACCAAGCGGCAGGTTTTGTGCTCCATTACATCCATGGAGCACAGTGAGAGTAAGCCAACCACTAGTTTAACTGCCAATTAAAACAATGAGCTGAAACATGCTGTTTAGCTCTGTCAAATTGAGGATAATTGAAGCGATGGGAAACAATCCTGTGACTTGAACACATGGGGCCACCTCTTCTTCATATGAGAGTAGCCGTGTGATCTGTTGTTGATACGAAAATAGAACCTGCTCCAGAAGTCAAATAAGTGAACGGTCAGGCAGCGCAAACAGCCAGACGACAAGTCAACTGGTTTCCTTTGGGAGCCGGGTCAAAGTGTCCCGTGTTTTTTTTTGTATTTTTTATTTTATCGGGTGTTGTGAATTAGCTCGCTTAGCGACTGTATGTGTTTTATATTTACACCAAAACAAATACGTGAGAAAAATGCTTTGTCAGTTCATTCAGCATTATTTAGTCCCGAAGCTTGTCTCTTCGACTCTTCCTCTCCGTTTTCTTTGTCTCCTGGGCCTCGTGCTTTGCATGCACAGGATGAGACACCGGGGGAGGTTAAGAGAGGAGCTGGAATAGAGTTCTGCTCCATTTACCACCCTGAAATATTCCTCTTAGAACGACACACTCTGTTTTCTCTCTCTCCTTGCTCTCTGTGCTGTTCCTCACTCTGCCGGTCCCCTCCCTCTCACTCCTCATCTCGGTGACATGTGGTCATTTCACTTCATTCCAAGATGGCTTAGCAGTGCTTTAAAAATTTGCTGCTGTCCTCCCATCCCATCCTGCTCAATTGCAGGCAGCATTGAGCTTCATAGGCCCGTACAGATCCGTTCCCGCGAGCTATAACTCTTCTTCCGATCTCCAATCTCTTTTTGCTGTGGGCAGAACCTTTATCTATTGCTTCTCAATTTCACTCTTCTACCTGCGTGCTTTTCACAAGGCTGCCCTTAAATATGAGTTACCCCACATACACCTTCGTATACAAATATACAATCGTTCTTTTTCACTGCTTTGTATGTAGGGTGAGTTCAGACGCATTCCAGTATAAAACTGTCAGATACTTAAAGATGCAGAAGTGCTCTCAAAGACAGAAAAAGTAGCACAAAGCTGACAAGAGTGAACGGCTTTGCACTTAGATCTATTTAGGGCATTAACACAATGAATAAAACAAAGTGCACACTGCGCGCGTTGTGATGAAGTTGTGATCTAAGCCTGTGTCTAGATTTGTGCAGAGTGAGTTCTAAGCAGTTATGTCTGTCTTTTCTGTGCGATGTACTGCCTTTTTTCACATTCTAAACATTGTGGATTTTGAACATTTTGGCTTAGCACGCCCACGCAGAAAATGTCTATTGTTTAAACCCACTCACTCCCTGCCTGTGCAGCACTTAAACCCTGATTATGCAGAGATTTTCTTGGCCTCCTCTCTTCTATGTCTGCATGGACGTAGCTGTGCTGTCCCCGGCAGTAGGAGGCGTGTTGCCAATTCACACAAGGACACGACCTCGTTGAAGTTGTAGTTTTACACGTCACATGAGGCCACACATGAAGTCTGACCTCTGATCGTCATGAAGTGTTTTCACCTTATGTGTCACAGTAACCTTGACCCATCTGTGGTCTGCGATCATTCTCAGACATTCTGCTTTCCTTTCTCGAAAAGGGGAGCTGACATGAACTCACCACACATAGACTGGGTCTGCACACATGCAGCTGCCACAGCTGTAGACCACCTGACTTTAAATGTATATCCATTAACACTGAAGCATGCTCAATTATAGCTTTGTACACACACACACACACACACACACACACACACACACACACACACACACACACACACACACACACACACACACACACACACACACACACACGTCAAACCTGTCGAGGCCCCTTTTCCCAGTAGAGAACAATTTGTAGCGACTCAGATCTTTTCTCCGAATCACGCTAATCAGGAAATGAGTCGATTGGCATGACTTGTGGAGTCATTTCACATTTGGAATCGAGATCTAGTAAGTGCATGCAATCAACTCTTTTAGGTCTATTGCCTGTCCCTTTTCTGGTGTACTGTGCGTCATTTTTGCTCATGCACGTCTGGTTTCATATTTCCTCCCCATTAGGCCTCTCCTCTGTGTTGTGATAGAGACTAATGACTCACTGGAAATCTGCCTGGTGTTTATCAAATGTCTTCGTGCAGAGCTGGAGGTCCAGAGTCAGTCTGCCTCTTTTTTTTTTTTTCGCCAACCTTCATCACGAAGCGTTGGATAAGCAGCCAAAAGCCAGTGATGACACCATCATATAGACAGAAATAATAATAAAGAGAAGCACCTAGCAATAAAGTACCTCGCAATAATATCGTGACTATATCACTCTGCTCTTTGCACTGAGGAATATTATACTCTCAAAGGTGGGATGTGTTGAATTAGGTCAGACAGTCGTCAATCCTTGCGGCGATAAGGACATATTTGGATGTCGCACTTGTTGAAGATGTCACGATCTTACTCACATTATGCAGAAACAATGAGCCAACATTCCAAACATTGCAGATTGAAGTTTGGAAAGCAGATGATTGTGAGTACTTCCCTTCCTAGAAGATGTGTTCAAGATTCCTATTTACTATTTAGATGATTCTAAATGAAAGCAGACATGGTTTCACTTCAGAATGTCACATTTTTGCGAATTAAAACTGCAGTCATTCGAAGATAACTTTTCCACGTGTTGTGTTTTATCTGTTGTTAACAATGTAAACAGCACGAGGAAAATGACCTGAAATATACAAAGAGACCAAATAACACAAACTCTACTTTGCTGAAACCCATTAGAGGTTATAATTCAATTTTTTTTTTTCTCCCTGTGGTCTGTGTTGTTTTCCTCTTTCAACCTTAGTGAAACTGCCAAAATGTGTGGTTTTCTTTGCAGACCACATACATTGGCATATTTCAACTTATTAAATCCATCCGTCCCTTTTTTTTATGGTCGTCGTGTAATTTCACATCCATATGTATCTTTGCATGACTTAAAGTTTTGCTTAATTAGATTTCACTTTGGGAAAATGATTTCCTATCGGGGTTTCTGCCAGCAAAGTGGAAGCCCAGCTGTCCACTGATGCTGAGCTGACCAACCACTGGGGCTCATTTCATATGAAAGATATCTGTTAAAGAGGTTTGTTGAAGCTCACTTGCAGTGGGGAGCGTAAAAAGGAAAAGAAAAGAAAACAATTTAATGGTAATAAGCGTGACTTCCTCAAGTCAACAAAGTCAAGCTGTGAAAGGAGGAGTGTTAGTAATAATAATAATTTGTAATAATAATGTGTCTTGTTGTATTCTACATCATAACAATACTGAATTTTGACGTAATTTTATAATTGCATTTCCTAAAAATGTCCACATTTCGGTGGAACACAGACAATTCAATATTTAAAGTGATAAGGTACTTCTTGACTTGGCCACTTTTTTCTGTGGTCTGTTTTCATGGTAGCTAAATCAGTGGAAGGGGGATTAATAGCAGTGATTGTGTTACATCTATAAATTACCATAAAGAAACTCTTGCTATATGAACTACGGTACTGTTAAGCTTGTTGAATGGAGTGAAGGTGATGCTGTTATAATTCATAACAACTCTAATTCAGAAAGTCATTTGTTTTAGTGTGTTTTGTGGAAATAACCAGACATTGGGATTTTCCCTGCCCACTTGTAAGTTAAAATCCAACCCAATAATCACCATCCACCCAAGGAATCACTACATGGATGACTATTTCGATCAGAAACTGTACCGATTGCTATATATTCACTGCTCAGTGGAATAGTATGGACTTCCAAGCAGCATCAATCCATCGATGTGCTCCTAATTAAAGCTGTGATCAAAGTGTCTCAGAATACACGAGTGAATGTAGGATCTCTGCTCTAATCCATAACCCCAAGCGCACTCCAACATGGATACTCATGTCTGTGTCCCAGCAACATGTGTGCAGTGAATACCACCATGGAATCACTGGAACTAGTTGATCTTTCACTTCACCAGAGAAGCTGGTTGGACGTGCTACTTCTCTGCGTTTGCATTAAACATGTAAGACGAGCTTCTACTTGGGTATGTCCCAGTAGATCTGCTGCCAAGAGCAAAAGGGGTTTTTCCAGGAACACCAAGCCCCGCTGTTTCCTAACTTGACTCCATGTTTCCTCCCCAGCCCCTCCTTTCTTTGTAGCACTCACTCCCCCTCCTGCCACCCCTCCCCTGGCGCTACGCCAGCCTTCCCTCGAATTCCATGCATCTGGTCATTTCTGGGAAACACCCACGGCAGGGCTGTCCAGCAAACCGCAGGAAACAAAGCGTCTTGGTTCGCGCAGTGACTTGACGGAGGCTTGTCGTTGCCCTCAGGGAGGGGGTCAGGCAGGAGGGCTGGGTGGTCATGCACTTTCGAGGAATTTGGTGTTGTTCAAAACTGCCTATTTTTCTACTGCTTCAGAAGACGGCCTATTGTGCTTGTTCAGCTGGTTTGTTGACAGTTTTTGCACCAAGATCTTTGTCTTTTGTTGTCAGTCTCGTCATTCAACGAAAGCTGTGATTGCCTCCTCATAACACTGATCTTTCCATAACTCTATCTTCCCTTTACTCTTAAAGGTTAAAGACTAT
Organism: Blennius ocellaris; assembly: GCF_963422515.1. Taxonomy (NCBI): domain Eukaryota; kingdom Metazoa; phylum Chordata; class Actinopteri; order Blenniiformes; family Blenniidae; genus Blennius; species Blennius ocellaris. Next base: position 16,756,022 of record NC_137669.1, read on the forward strand.
GCCAAAGGGAATCTATTAGTAGACGTTGTTTGAAGGGTTATTGTAACTACTTAACACCTTCGGGGTACACTCTCAGCTGTCTTTGTCTTTCTCTATTTTAAGGTCTTCTCAATGACTCACTCGTGTTCTCAATTTAGAAAGTGAATCAACAAGCATCAAAAGAAGACCTCGGAGCAGAAGAGCAGCAGATGGCTTCTGTTTTGTTTTCTGAAAACGTTAGACAGACCTGGCTGCACAAGTATCACCGAATGTTTCACAGTGCTGGCTTTCAAGTATCTCTGAACGGCGAATCGCACACTTTTGGCTGCATTGCAACAAATCAGCTTGTAAATCAGGTCATTTCTCTGTCACCGAGGAGAGTATTTAATGAGAAGCAGTTCTGTTTTGGACGAGTGTGATGATGTGCAAAGCGCGTTCAGACAAAAAATAAATATTTGATAATTGTGTAATCTATAGACACATTTCCTATACATATCAATATGTTGTGTCACAGGACCATGCTGCTAAATGAGAAAGTATTGCAGCAGTATTATACAAGAATAGACTCACACTTTCTCTCATTCCATGAAATAGTTGGCTGCACATCACTTCTCTATGACGTCAGTCTTGCTGATTCAGACCAGAGCGCTCCCATTAGCACCCGGGCAAAACACACGGCGAGGCTTCAAGGTCTGCTTCATTGGAATGAGACACAGCGCTGACGTTTATTTACACGCACTGCGCAGCTCTGCTCTCCACTCGCTAAATGCCAAATTGCCTTCATAAACTAATCTTTGCCAGCACATGCGTAAGAGGCTGAAAGTTCACGTTGACCGACTCTCTAGGCAGTTTCCTGTGTGTGTGTGTGTGTGTGTGTGCGTGTGTGTGTGTGTGTCACAGGTCAAGTTCTTTAGTTTCAAGAGTCAAGTCTCAATTCCCGGTTCTTAATTCTTAATGGCGAGACCGATGAATATTAATGTATTGGCTGACCAGTGTCTCTGTAACGGTAATCCCCAGTGTTTCCACTCCAAGCCAGTGAATTTAAATACATTTTATAAAAAAGTCTTATCCACTTTGTAGTCATAACGAGCACAACAGTGTTAAAGCTTCAGTTTAATAAAATGCACCATCCCCCTCTTAAGCGCTGGTTAGGTTGGATTTTCAACTATTTATCTCTTTTTAGGATCGTCTGTTGAATATCTGGCAAAATCTGAAAATGTAGTAACAGTTGTTCACATGCATAATGTAACTTGAGGCACAGCTTTTGACTTTTCTATAAAGCTCTATGGGCTACTCTATTCTTCATGTGCATGAACTTTTTTTATCTGTCATCTTCTTTATGTTCTTTTACTTCATCAACTTCTTCATTATTTAGTTTTTATTCTCTGTCTTCTCTTATTTCTTAGGCTTCTTTTCTATTTATCTTTTATTGATTTTTCCCCACTTAGTTTAAAGTTTATGGTTAGTTAATTACTTTTTTACTGTGTTTTACTATGTTATTTTTCTGCACTTTTTTTCTGCCTTTAAAGTAATTAAAAAATATATTCTTGTTCTTCCTCTTCATCTTCTTCAACTCTTTTTTTTCTTTGCCACCTTCTGGTTCTCCCTCTCAATCTACTTGAATAATTATGTCAACCATTAATAAACTAATAAAAATATTGTTTGAATGGGTTCCAATTAATTCACTTCTCATTGCTGCTCTACTTTGAATAATAATAATTTCCCCCCCAAAAAATAATTACCTCACAAAATGGGTACCATTCAGAATCTGATTAATCCAGCACTGTGCAAACACACTGTTTAAACATTGTTTTAGCATCACATTGATGGCCTCTTGTGTTTAATTAGCATATGCCTCTAGTCACATCATTCTTTGACGAAGTCGATCATTTGGGGCAGGAAACATGAGTTTTGGTCACACACAGACCAAATCTGCACTGTTTTACTTTACGCAAGTGTAAACGTACAAAAATTATGAGCCTTATCAGTGAGATGCAGAGACGATTTCACGTGGTTGCTCAGTATGAAGATGCATGGATCTTTTCTGCTTCTTCGCCTCCTTCATGTTCCATCTCCCAGAGTGGCTTATTTCTGCTCTCTATCTTATTTTCTGTACTATTACTCTCTGGCCTTTATCTGTCTCACTCTCTGTCTTCTCTACTTTCTAGCTTTCAACAGATGCTGAGAGTTTGTCTCTAGTTGAACCTCAGGCTGTTAATCTGGTAATCCACGATCAATATCAGCCTCATCTCCCGCTTTTAGATAAAAGTGGCTTATCTGACAATTATATTTTCCTCCCCATGTCTGTAAAAGGCTGCCCTTTTCCCTGTGTGCTTTGTTTTGGTCCCTGGGATTCTTCTGCTGGTATCGATTTGGTCTGACCACATGCACCAGGCCCTTTGGTACACAGAACTGTCCTAAACTGTATGTGGCATTTGAACATTGTGTGTCTCGATTCTGAAAGCAAATGTTTAAAATGTGATCCGACATCAAATATTGTCCCTGTGAGAAGCTGGAATTGATGTGCAGTACTACTTGAAATATATGACCTGAACTGACTTCTATCACGAGTGTACCAGAGCACTGGACAGATGCATTTTTGGTTCTTAATTCCATTATTTGACGAGACACCATTAACCTTGTGCGTGTTAAAGATGCATGTCTATTTTCAGATTTGGGATTTGGCGAATTGTCATTGTTTCTGGAAAGTTTCTGAAGTGGATTTTTTTGGCTGCAGGTTGCTTCAGTTCTCCTGGCAGGTCATGTGAATGAAAGCTAAACTGGCTCGCTGTTTGATTGAAAAACGAGGCTCCTGAACTTGTGGCCTCGGCGTCATTGAGACGTCCTCGAGGACTTGGGGGTCAGTCAGTATTCATTGTTGAGTGTCTGTGTGTGTCTGAGCATGTACTTGCGTGGAAGTCGATAGCATAATGATATTTGAGTTTGATAATTTGCCAAACCTATAGATGCTATGGCGATTACTTGCAATATTATTGGTCATGCTCAATAAAATGAGATGAACAACTCTCAATCACTATTTGTGCACAGAGTGGTTTTATGCACTTCGGGGAGTCCCGAAAGAATTGCATTTGTTCTCGTCCAGCTGAGAGGTTAAGATCAACCTGACTCCCTCAATAGAAAACTAACACATTCCATTTATTTTATGCTGATAAATAATTCTTAGCATATAATAATTCTGCTATGAAAAGCAGCTGTTGATGCTTCAATGCTAGCTAGTTATTTTCCTGGTTTTTTTGTTGTTGTGAGGCCTCAAAAACTTTTATCACCTGAAATACTGTGGCTAGTGTACATGTATAATCCAAAAGTGTTGAACATATTAGCAATTGGCAATCTCTGAGTTGATGACGGCTAGATCCAAACAAACAAATCCAAAACGTATGCTTGTACTTATACTGAATTATTTCAAGCACATACAATACTCTCAAGCGATCATGTTGGCTTATGTTAGACTCATATTCACAGTCTTGATACACTTATAATTAAGTGTAGGCCAACATATTGGCGCGGAAAACCAAAAGCCAATTTATATCGCAATTCTGTGTTATTCTTGCAGATCTATTGCAGACTGCATTATAAATGTGGCTAATGTTAATGCTAGAACCCGTCATTTAGGATATTTTTGCTGAAGGTACATTGTGATGACGGGGATCTCAGCTTTTTCAATAACTGCAACATAACATAGACTGCAACTATGGCAGACATTGTGTCATCATTATGCTCAATAGAGAGTTCCTGAGAGTTACACATGAAAAGTTGTTGATCAAAGCCGACCATTTCTGGAGTTGATCAGACTTGTTTGTCACGCGACGGCGTTTGTGTGAAGACACTGTGTTCCAGGTGGCAGCTCCATGTGCGGCCAGCAGGGGGAATCGACTGCTCGCTCTGGCGCCGTCCCCGCTCGTCTTTGCTTCTCTCCTCCTCTTCCCCGCGTTCTCCCAGGTTGTGGAAACGCTGCAGCCCGCTGGTCTATGTCTGGATCTCTCTCTCGCACAGAACTGCTCAAGACCCTCCCACCGGCTGGGCAGAGGAAGGAGGAGGCAGTCTGCTCCGCTCGAAGCCTCGGACGAGCCCCCTTTACCACCCTGTCAGTGTGGAGGAGAAGGAGAGAGAGCGAGAGAGAGAGAGCGAGAGAGAGAGAACGAGAGAGAGAGAGAGGCTGAGAGACTGAGTGATAGAGAAAGAACACGCGAGAGAGAGAGAGAGAGAGAGAGCAGCTGTGTGACAGAGAAAGAGAACGAGGCAGGCTGCTTGGAGGAGTGAGACAGCCAAGGAAGAAATAAGGAACACATTTTACAAGAGCAAAGGAAGGATTGCAGACGAGGACTCCTTATCCACTGGGGCACTCAGGACAGTCACAGTGGGGTTTTTTTTTTCACTCTTCTCCAAGCTGGAACTCAGTGGATTGTCTAACAAATCAGTGGATTCTTTTTTGATATTCGCCTGTGCCACATCGTTCAGAAACTGGGATCATTTCTATGTTATCCATCCTTCTGCCGGCTCAACCACTACAGACTGAGATTGCTCTCTGTGTCTGTGTTCAGCACTCGTGTTGTGATTCTGCCTCTTGCACAAAGTGCATCTGTCGGCAACCGGCACTGAGGATATCTCCCCTCTGTCAAACAGGACATCACGCAGCCATCGTCGAATCAGACTCGAGGGGCAAGAGAGAAAGTGTGTGACTGTGTGTGTGTATGTGTGTGTGTGTGTGTGCATGTAAGAGAGGGAACGGGAGAGAGGGAGCGAGCGAGAGAGAGAGAGGGGCAGTGAGAGAGTCAGATCGACAGTGTGTCTGAGAGAGAAGCAGTTTCAAGCCCAGGCAAAAGACTGGAGAGAAACCGCTCAAATAGAGAAGTGAACCTATACGTCCTCTCCCATTTTCCTTACCATTCCTCTCCTCCTCCTCCTCTCCTCCTCTTCCTCCTCTTCCTCTCCCATTTTCTAACATTCATAGGACTGCCAGAGCTGCTGCCACCTGCACCTCCACGCATCTTCTCTTTCCTCTTCTTTTTCTACCTCACCCTCACTCCGTGTTATTTTCCGACAGCAGCCCCTGACAAGCACGCTCCTCGTTCTCGCACTTGTGGAAATATCTCCATTCATCTGGCAGCGAGGGACTGAGTGAACATCTGCCTGATACTCAGTTCTGGACCACTGAGGAACAGTTCATTGGGAGATTCCCCATCTGAGGCAGACATTCTCTCAGCCACTGTCCGGCAAGCAAACCCCCCCCACCCACCCCCCCCCACCCCCCCCGGTCTATCTCCCTGGAGGACTGGCTCGCGACACAGTGGTGCGGACAGCAACAGACAGGAATTGCACAATCCCTCTGTTGCCTCTTATCCCATTGCTAGCTCCTTGGCAGCTCCCGCCCCCGTGTCACCATTCCCTGCCTCAGTGCTAAGGATTCCAGCTACATGGGCAAGCGATTGGAGCAGCAGCCAATGTACCCTCAGTACACCTACTACTACCCCCACTATCTCCAGACCAAGGTACACCACTCTTTTCTGCTTTTTTTTTTTTTCATTCCTCAAGCCCACTCATTTACGCCTACACTCAAGTCCTGCCCCCCCACCTCCCCACCCTTCACTCTCTGTTCCACCCCCCCCTTTCTCTACATCATCGTCTCATCTCTGAGTGGAGATGGGATTCAGTGGATAGCTTGCCTTGGCTGTGATGGTTTCAGATGGCAGGTATCCCACTGGAGTTTGTGTGTGCGTGTGCGTGTGCGTGTGCGTGTGTGTTTGTGTGTGCGTGCGTGCATGCGTGTGTCAGAGTGAGTGATCAAGGATCAGGGATCAAGGCTACAGGCTTTGGGCTTCTGTTAGTTCAGCCCACTGGAGCAGAACTGGGAGCTGTCCAGTCTCCTCCATCCATCCCCTCACCTGCTAAACTGCCCAGCTCCTGATGAGATGCCATCAAGAGTGACATCCATGATTCAGATGCATTCTCAAATCCAAATCACCAACTGGCAGCTCTTTCTGTGCTGTTGTTTAATTAATCAAATGAAAGAAGTAGGATCCAGATTTAATTTACTAATGAAGCATTTGCAAGCTGCATGTAGGCCATTGTTTTAAAGCTTGAATGCCACTTCTCTAAAGGAGACCCCCAAAAAAAACCTTCCATCATGACGTTTCTATAAATCTCTGAACAGCTCAAGCGTCCTATTGTATTCTTCACAAAAAAGGGAAACCAAGCAGGTTAGGAATCCCTGTGTCGGGATGGTGATGGTATGGTTGTGACACAGAGCAGCCATGAGGACGGCTGCCTGTGTTTGTTCGAGTTGTAGTATGCATCAGTGCCTCTGGGATGGCAGCCCAGCACAGGCCACGAGGGCTGCCAGGGCACTGGCTGGGCACACTACCCAGGCACCATCAAGGGATTAAAATGGGAGCCTTTTGGGAATTACTTTATTTGTTTTTCCACCACTTGCATAACACTAATTTCTGTCCATTTCCGTGACGGTGCGATGCGCCACAGGAGACGTGTAACATGCTGCAGTTGTGTCATTAAACGTCAGGTGAGTCTCATTTGGTCAATAAAGTAGAAATAGAGGTCAAATATTTCTGAAAACACAATCACAAATTGTATTTTTTTGATCTTTTTTTTAGTTGATGCATACATTTGGGATGGCTAATTGAGACTGTTAAATTGTAAATTAAATGCTTTGACTGATAAATGCTGCAGGAAATATTGGTAGAATCTAAGGCTTGATTACTCATTGTTGTATCAGTTATACAAAAGTATAGAAGTCTATCATATTCTCATATCCGCACCAGTGGTTAGTTATTACGACGAATAGAAATGAAGACTATGCAGTTGTATAAAGTGTAAATAACGACGGTGTATTGCGTTGGTACAAAAAAATTCATGGATATTATTGAATGAAGACGTGGAATAGGCATGCTTCTTTATTGCTTTTAGTGATGGCATTACAACTGTTCTGGTTATTGTTCAAACTATGTAATTGCATGGATATTATTTGTAAGAGAATAGTTCCTTTCAGTGGTGAATTACTGATTCGTTGATTAGATTTTGGCTGTTTTGCAAATTTTTGCCAAGTTCTCGTTGTGGAGAAAAATTCAGAGCCAGAATAAATGTTCTCACCCCTTCAGTTTTTCTCACACTGAGCAAAACCAAAAAAAAACCCTGTCAGATTAAATAATTTTGTGGATGGAGTAATTGGAATACTTTTTTATTTTTTCTGGGTGACATTTATGATCTCATTGTCCAGTCCTGAATTTACATAGCGGTAAAACTATGGAAGCCACATAAAAAAAAGTACAATCCATACATCCCTACTCGACTCTGAACTGGATTGCAAACCAGCGCGCTTTCAGCTGAGGGGACCTGATTGCAGCCCCACCTGGCAGTCCACAAGCTCTCCCCCTGATTTATAGTTTAATACATTTGTACTGCTGCCATATGGCTTGCCTCTCCCTCCCACCACCCCTTCTGTGGTCTTTCCATCATCCCCCGCTTCCTCTCTCCCCCTTTTTCATATCTTGGAGTTTCTCATCTCTCGGGCTTCTCAATCGAACCCTGCCCCTCTATTCACTCATTCCTCCCTTCCGTCCGCTTTTTCTTTACACTCCTCACTTTCTGCCTCCCCATGCTGTTGCAACTGGGCTCCCTTGGCCTTCTTCGCCAATGCTGCAGACCAGTCCCAAGGTCAGCGCAGATCCGATCTTGCCACTGTCAGCGTTTGATGTACCCTTGAGCGAGCTGCTCGGGTCCTGTGTCATGCAAATGAGACCAAAATTGGGGCATGTGGGGCAAAAAAAAAGCATGAATGTCCGTTTAGAAATCGGCGGCTAACATTCACATTCATTTTCATGGTTAGTTAGCGTAGCTTGGGGCTTTGTAGGCTGATATGACAAAGCCACAGACAGGGTCAATAGGAGAAAAGGAGGCTGGGAGAGAGGCCAGAGTGTTGGGCGCTGTGGCCAAGAGGGCTGTGGAGAGCTATCTCACGCTCTCATTAATGATCATTGATAGCTCGATTACGGAGAGGGGAGAAGGGCCTTGGCTGGCAGGTTCACACCACTCGACAAAATCAGTCACGTTGGCCTTGCTTTTTGCACACACACACATGCACACAATTGCACCACAAGTTCCCCTTTCTGGACACGTACACTCTGCTTATAGGTTTAAATCGTACAGGTCTTTCTCTTCATCTTCATTGCTGCAACACCGGCTCTGGCCTCAGTCTCCCATGAGATGTGGCTGGAGCGGTGTAAAAATGTTGTTAGGATGTGGAGGAGGAGCCAGCAAAACTCATGCAATTGTCTGACAATCCTTCTCTCACCTCTTGTTCTATGGAACATTTCTGATCCCACGCATATAAGTTTTACAGAACATCTGTCTTTGGTTACAAGTGACAATGTTATTATAAAGAGAGGAGCTCCATATTGTCCAGATAAAATGGCTGAGTGAACTGAATTGCTTTTTAAATTTGCCCCCCCCCCCCCCCTCCTTGTCCCCTCGATATGTCTGTATTACATTCTAATTTAATGGAGTCTTTTGATGCTGTCCGGCATGTGCTAGTCAGCCCAGATTAGAATGTGAAAGTCAGAGAATGAGATGAAACAATAACATTTGGCTTTCTATTGATTAGTGCAGTGGGGCGTAGCATGTGCTTCTCTTTAGCTGAATTATTGATTCTTGAAAGAGGATTTGTGTGTGTGTGTGTGTGTGTGTGTGTGTGTGTGTGTGTGTGTGTGTGTGTGTGTGTGTGTGTGTGTGTGTGTGTGTGTGTGTGTGTGTGTGTGTGTGTGTGTGTGTGTGTGTGTGTGTGTGTGTGTGTGTGTGTGTGTGTGTGTGTGTGTGTGTGTGTGTGTCTTTTATATGAGGTTATGGCTGGGGGGGAGCTGGCAGGATGTCGCTTTGATGAAAGGATCCTTTAAAGGCCCTATTTCTGTCTATTCCCCGGATGATCAGTCCATGGAGTCATTTGCAGAAATCCAGCCTTTATTCAGCCTGTATCTTTCAGTGTGAGCTTGATGGTTACTGCTGTTCACAGCTTGCTGTGCATTCAACTTTAATGATAGGTAATAGATGTGCATCATAAATGAGAAAATTACAGTAAAATGCCTGAGCCAGGCCCCAGTCTGGCCCCTCGCCTCACCCACAAGAACAATTACAGCACACAGATCAATGATTGTTGTTTTGTGGTAGTGTTTAGGGAAGAATATGATTTTCAGCTAAATGTGTGCACTAAGTGCCTGTTAGTCTTACCATGTGTTGTATTTCATTTTCACTCCGTGATGGCTATTTTGAGTCCTATTTCATTGCAATACACAGGACTCGCACTAGGAACGCTTAAGTACTGGTAATTTGCCTTGAATACCTGCAATAAATTTAGCTTCTGCTGTGATATTCACTGTGCTTTACTGTTGTTGAACTGTATGTGCTTGGCACTGGGCTACAATTGAGCTCTGTACGCCCCTGGCTGGTCATTGCATGGCTGATGTCAGTGATCATGCACACGAACGGCACTCCAACACAAAAGGACAGACGCGCTTGCAGTGTGGCTGTGATCTGGGAGCTGGCAGGCATCTGTGTTACAGTCGGACATGTACATACAGAATCTGGGAAGCCAAGAGGGGCAGATTGAGGTAGATTCAGCAGCAGCTAATGTCCCTGGCCTTAAGTAAACACCAGTCAATGGAGTCCTTTGAGAGGATCTGTGCCTGTGTCTGCCCCTGCCATAGGCACCATTTATACTCTGTCTAATTCTTTATAAATGGACGAATGCGCGTGAGAAAGCAACACAGGGAGGAGGGGTGGATAATATGGAGAGGCAGGGAGGGAAGGGCCGGTTAAAAGTGAGGAAAAGGGTTTGGTTACATTACACGGCTTGATCCATTGTGCTACAGAAATAACAACAGAGCCATCTAAATCCTCCTTTAATGCCTGGATGGAGGAAAAAGAGAAACATAGAAACAACAAGGGGGAGAGATTTACATAGGCATGTAGCACAAGTAAAATCAAAGGCGGTGAAAAGGGATCTGGTTCCAAAGTCTTTCATTACATCAGTTATTTGTGGCGTAAAACTCACTTCCCTCAGCCTGTGCTAGTGTTGATCTGCTCCACAGAATTTTTCTCTTTCAGTACTTGGGGGGGGGGAAATAGTCTTGGTATATTAAGGACATGGAAGTCATGCTGTTACATTTATGAATCATGACATTACAGTTACGAAGTCACTATCATTTTCATCGTGCTCATATCAAGCAAGCCGATAATGCACAACAATGACTTAACCTCTCAGCTTGAATTTGATAGGAGCTAATACTGTAAATTTACAATTCCACGGTGGGTGGTCCGATGCCACATTTGGCCGTGGGCACGTTTTGTAGTGTCCTTGGTGAAGCTCCGAATGGTGAAGGAGTGCCTTGTATGGCAGCCATCATCATGGGTGCGATCGTGTGAGCAAACTGGTGAATGTGATGGATCGTGAAAAAGTGCATTGAGCCTGCTGAAGCGCCATATAAGTAAAAATCCATTTACCATTAACAAGGATTAATGAACTAGAGAAACAACTCTTTCAGTCATTTCATTTCCTTACAGTAACAAATACTGCCTGTTTGTTTCTATAGTAACAAACACAGTTAATGTGTGTTTGTACTGATCCGCACCAAGATTAGTGCTAAGACAGGGATATTATAACTTGTTAGCCAGCTTGCATTTCTTAAAATGACAGTGGAGTTCACAGCCTGAAACAAAATACTGTCCCTGTCTTGCTATAAATTAGCTTATCATGCCTCAAACCTATTAAGACATCTCGCTAGATAGAATTTTTCATGTTGTGATTAATATTCACCTGATGGGTCCAAAACCTTTTTAGCAATTAATTAACTTATATATATATGTCTGCTCACGTCTTTTGCTGTAAAATACCTGTGTGTCAGTCAGTTGGGGCTGACAACTCCATTTATGTGCTACGGCCTTTGCCTGCATGTGCAAGCACACACGGAGATGCGCTGCAGCAGGGGGGGCTACGCTAAACCCTTCTCATCTATCAACTGACAGCACAGCCCTATCGGCTCACCCATACATTAAGGGTGAGTTACTGCTTTTTGCGGCCTATCATACAACACACCACAGAGCACAGTGCCGACACCCGGCCCTCCACTCGCTCCCATCCATATCTCCTTAATGCTACTTAACCAGAGGACTCTCACAAGATAGATATCCATTTTTTGGAAAGAGGAGTGGAAATTTATACAAAGAAGAGTGGCATTGTAATAAAAAAAAAGATGTAAACCAGTAATATTGCATATATGCAAATGTAACATTATTGATCAGTATAAATTGTATTTAAGTACATACAAGTTTCACACAAGCGAATAAGTTTGAAGTCTTTGAAGAGTCTGTTCTATATTTGTGACAGGGTGTGATTAAGTAAATATTCTATCTTCCTGGGCCAGGACAGCTCGCGGCTCGACACAAAAGTGTAAGAAATGACACATATTATCAATGTGTCAAAGTGTCGACCAAATTCAGGACAAAATTTGCGATTTGGAGTCACAACTTTCACTTGGCATTTGCTTATTATACAGTTGAGATCGTGATTTGACGCAGACCAGTGAGATATGGGCTTAAACAGCTTCCAGTGAAGGTCTCAAAACCAGGACACACATTTCCTCTGAACATTATATTAGTTCCTGTGTCCTTGAGCAAGTCACTGAACAAAGTATCCGCTCACTTACTTGACGTTTCTGGGAGAGAGAATTAAAAAAAAAAAAAAAAAAATACCAGCTAAGATAAATTCCTAAAATCTAAAATGATGTGCTCAGTGTTGTAGTTCTTGCCCCAGGGGATCTCATTTTCTGAACTCTCCTTCCCTGGCCATCTGGAGATAACTGGTGAGGGGAAAACTCCTACCTGTGCGCTGAAAAGGGGCAGATGGGGATGAAGGTGGTGCAGTCAGGGGGTCGACTTTCCTTCAACCAGAAAAAGCACAACTAAGACACTCAGCTCTGACTTCAATGCATCAAAAAACTTGAGAACCTAAAATATTAGCCTGAGGTGATTTACCAGTGAATTATCGTGCATATTGAGAAAAGTGTGGATCTACAGACGATTGTCTGATAACATGAAGCTCCCAGCATGTGAAATGTGAAATGCACCACTTTTGCTTGATGGAACGAGCTGTCTTTGTTCAAAGTATTCCTACAGAGAGAAGGAGGCATGCAGAGACAATACAAAGCGAGACAGACAGAGACAGGAAAGATGTTGCTTCAGATTTAGAGCCAGATGAAAGGAGACACATGATGTGCCCCTCAAACCCACCAGTGCAGCAGGATTCAACAAACACACCTGCTTTTTTTCTTTCTTCTTGGTTTTACTCGCATTTCTTTTTGAAACACAGTATCTGCCCCGAGCTGTCTCGTCTGGCCCACTGTTTCACTCTCCTGCCTCTCTGGCATGGGCCTTGCCTGGTGTTTTCACGCTCTATTTTCTTTCTCCCCTTTTGCCACTGATGATGGGGAGGGGTGGGGTTACAGGCTCTACATTTTGTATTTTTTTCATCTGTGGCTTGTTTCCTCTATTGCCGAAGTCACTCTTTCTAGCTCCTTTTTAAAAAATTGTGTCTCTTTTTTTCAGGGGGCCAAGACTCCCTCCATCTCTCCATTCTCTTTCATGTCGTCCCTCTTTATAATTACTCTTCCCCATCCTCCATTGCCTTTGCATGCCTGTTACTCTATTTCCGGGCGCCCCTGCTGTCTGCCTGGCCTGGTGTCCTGCCATCTGTGCAGGATGACATGAATGGCTGAAGACACGGCTCCTTTCTAGACCCTTTGTTTGCATACAGTTTATATCAACATATAGAAAGAGAAGATAAGGCTGTTATAAGTAGCAGCGGGTTAAATACTCATAAATGGTTTTTACGGAGAATAATTAAAGTTGCACCATTTTTGTGCTCAGAAAATCGGGATGGATAAAAAGAAAGGCAAGAAAGCAAAATTTTACCACTGGAAAAACTGAGTAGAGGAGCTTTTTTCAACTTATCAGAGATATCAAAAACAGGGCTCTCACATGACTATACATAAAAAGGGCATTTTTAGAGAGGCAGAATCTCTCAGAAATACAAGAAAAAAAAGACTCGTGCATTAAAAATGATCTAATGTTTTGTGAATAAATTATGGGTTTCTGTAAGTGTTTGTATTATGTTAATCTCCATGGAAAAGAGAGTCAAGTGAATATGCTCAAGCACGGATTATCAATTTTATTGGAACTTGTATTCGCTTTTGTTTTTTATTAGGTTCATACTGTTTTATAGAACTCAACTGGACTTTTAGTGCTTTTGACTTCATTTTTCTTCTAAGAAAAGTGATTTTACATAGAACTACTGGTGATAAATATACAGTATGAACACCTGGATATATTAAAGTTTTGTCTATTTGATGCCTTTGATAAAAATGCTTGTTTTTGTTGGTGTGCGACAATTGCAAAAACATCTAGAAAGGAATGGTAAAAATGATGAACTCCCAATTTTTGTTCACCTGCGTAAGAGAATAATGTGCCTGTTTTTTTGCTTGGAGTGATGAGTGGATAGCAAAGAGTCAAGAGGAAGAGGAGCTGGGTTAGCACGGAGCGACGGCGCTGACAGATGAAAGCCACGTGCTGGCGGAGGGCGAGGGAGGGGGGAGGCGAGCGCACCTCGTGAGAGACAGACAGGCTGTGATAGCAGAGGAGGGCTTTTGTTGCACTGGTGTAACTGAAGCTTTCTGTGTCTGCTGCCCCACCTTTGGCACGCTGGTTCACATGAGGATTACTCGGGTTGCGGGTGTAGCGACAGCAGCAGTGGAAGAATGGGAGGAGGTGGAGGTGGTATCTTGGCATGGCAGCAGTCTCTGACTCAGACTCAGCCAGGGTAATTGCTCCTGCATTTTTAACGAGTGACTGCTGCGCACACTTTGAGAAAGCAGCACACCAGAGGGTCTTTGCTCATTGATGCAGCAGATCTGGCTCTTCACCTTGCTGGAGGAGGTCATCTCAGGGAGGCCAAGTCCCTTACTAAATGTTCACTAGTACTCAGATACAGCTGTGTCTTCATTACTGTGGGCAATGTGAGTCGACCCTTTTCTTTTCACAAGTGTTTGCTACAAATGTAGAGAAGTTTATATGCAAATCGGGTTGATTCCATAATAACTTTTGTAACCTTGCTAATTGAGCTGAGAAATTCCTTGTAATATGGACTTTGTGATGTCAGAAAAGAAGCATGTCTCAACCTAGCAATTCATTCAAGAAGCTCAGTTACTTGTTTATGTCATCCTAATGGCTGGCCACAGTTAAATGAGTTGCTTGCAGCACACCCAGCTTTTTTAGTTAAACTGCTTAAATAACAGGAGTTGTGGTAGGGAATGCTGCGAATCTTTTGCCAGAGTGTAACAACTACTGTCCCATGCTGCTGCACAAGTTAAGTTATCTGGTCTGCTAATTTTCACTACTTTTTTATATTTACTAGATAACTCAACAGATGGTCGAGGGGAAAAAAGGCTTTGTCTGTATATCCCACTTCCAGGAATTTGTAATTTATTTCTATTGTGGCTGCGCAAACCGATGACCAAGTGTTTTCACCCAGATATTCAGATGTGGAAACCGGAGGAGACACCGGCTTACAGACGTGCAAATGGTAGTGTAGCCTTACCACTGTGATTATAGTAGGAGGCCCTGGTCACTCCTTTTCTAAAACACACACACACACATCAGCTGCCTGCAACATTTACTCTACACAGCTGCATTAGTAGTGGCAGGCTAAATGAAAATACCGTGTCACGCATATCTTGAAAAATGGCTCCGGAAAAAGCCAATTCTGCTATGAATAAGGATAAGCAAATAGGCATGAGGGCTTGAATGGCTGCCAGTCCTGTCAGATTCTCCCTCTCACCCAGCCACAATGAGCTCCTATACAAATAAGGCTACGTGCACCAATTTAGCACAGCAGATGAACCTTGCGAAGCCTTGTCGAGCAAGTGGGGGATTACCAAGAGCAAACAGGCCTTTCTCCCAGCTTTATTTGAGTTAAATGACTCAAGCCACCCTCTTAGATTTTGCCTGAATGGTTTCTTTGGCAGACCTTTCCACTGCTGCAGCCGCTTCTGAGGCCACAACATTAGTCAGCGCATGGAAAAACACTGAGTGGGACAGGTAGGCGGCATGAATTAGATTGCAAGGACACTGATGCAGGGCGCCAACTGAGCCAGCGGACTCACAAACCAGGATAAATGAAAAAAGGAGGAAAGCAGCGGGCCCCTTGGCGTGATAGAGTCCAATTGGAGGAGGGCTTATTATTCTTCACCAGTAATTAGTAGCAGATAAACAGCCATTGGGAACAGAATTAAAAAGTGCCATTATGATATGTGGTCTCCGTACAAGATGCCGGGCCTCTCTGTTTTTACCAGTTAATCATTTCGCCTCACACACACCCCCATGTTCACAAATGGAAAGGGTGAAGGTTCAGTTTGAAGTATGTGACTGGCTGAAACTGACAGACCTGTTGGATGGTTTGTTGCAGAATGCGAGTTTCTCCCTGAACAGTCTGCATTGAGGCGACCGCCGTCTCCTTTTCCCTCCTACATTATTGAGGTCATCTACATTTCTAAAGGGAAGAGTGGGACAGAGCACATGTGAGAGGAGAAATGCTCTCGTGAATGAATGCTTTGGCTCGCATCTCCAACTACTCATGTTCAGTGTCTTTATTGAAAAATGCAAAATATTACTCATACAAGTTTTGTTAAAAAAAAATGCAAATGTTTGTGTACTTTTACCATTGATGAATACTAATGTTTCTATCTTCCTATTACTTTTTTTGTCCTTGGGCTTTTATGAAAATGTTGGAAAACAGGGGCTTTGAAAAACAGTTACTAATTCCCTGTCTGCTTTGTTTCTCTCATTAGCTGCCTTGAGTACCCTGTGGAAGACTTGTATCCATTATTTATCTCTAGCCCCAAAAAACAACAGCTGCATGCTTGTGTAACCGCCATATGTTGTGTTTCTCCCCAACATATTGGGGGGAATTCTGCGGTATAGGGAACTTCGTACCAACCCACAGAGATCTGTACTGAGACCCGTGCAGACATGCTGCACATGAATTGTTTCCCAGAAAGCTTGTTTTTTCAGGCTATCAATGCAAAACACAATCGAAACTTCCTCTCGCAGTCAGAACTTAAAGTAGACCGGGCAATTAACCACAGTGGCACCTTGCCGAGTGCTTTCAGATGCACCCGCACCACTGGAACCATCAAAGGGAAGGGAGGGAAAAGGGTCACATTAGGATTCAGCCGATAAAGCAATAAACCCTTGTAGGAGCTGCAGTCGGCGCCATTCAGGGGAGATTCTGTGTCCTCAGCACTTTGGGCTCGCAATTAATCACTAAACTGACGTTAGCCCGCCTTCCTACGAACATTGGATAAACATTCTGGCAATGGTGAGCCAACGCTCCCCCACCACAGACCTGGTGTAATCGTTAAGACCACTGTTGCTGCTCGTCCCTCTCGGAAATGTTTAGGAAACAGTCTGTCCCAGTTATGCGGACTTCCTGTAGAGCGGGGGACGATCTGCTGATCTGCTTCGTTATAGATAGCAAGCTCAACACTCGGCGAGAGCTGCAGCAGGGGCGGCTCACGCTCCCATCATTCCTCGCTCATGGGTTATGGAGGACGCTTGGCTCTCAGGGCAGCACTAACTAGCATGTCGCATCTGTTTAACCCCTGTGTGTGTGTGTGTGTGGGTGTGTGTGTGTGTGTATGTGTGTGTGCGTGTTGTGTAATAGGGCATTTCACTGCTGGTGTGGCTGCACGGTCCTTCCCACAGTGATTTGTGAAATGGGAAGCCTCTTAGCCTGTTGAGGCTTTATTAAGAGGATTGCTAGCAGTATGTGGCGTATTGTTACCATAGTGATAGTTGCCCATGGTGTGTGCTCACCTCCCCAATTGTTGACTCCAGCAGGTCACACAAGGTTGCATTAAGGTAAACTGAAAGCTCGAAGGCATGTTTTGGATTTAATAGAGATTATTTCCTCACCATGTAATTAAAATTACATGAAAAAGAGAGATAAGACTGAATGACACTCAACAGATCATTTACATACTATTAGAAATGTAAATGATTGCACTTCTATTTTTAATGTAATCTCAGCAGTGTCACACAATTCATTCACTTAAACCTGAATACATGTAATACGTAGGACAAAAAGAGTACAATCGGATTTTTTCAGAATAATTTATGATGTGTGGTACAGGGGTAGTTGCACTGAGCAGAGATTTACATGGTGAGGGTTTTTTTTTTTTTTTAGTGGAATGAGCAGGATCAACAGGACTAAAAATGAACAGATCAGAGGGAATACAGCCCCAAAAAAATAAAGTAACATTCACAGTCTCCTTCTTTGATAATAGAAGTCAGTAATCTTTCATAAAAGTTAGCCTTTCCTGGAAAAACATCAGCTTTCTAAAACCGAACAAAATGATGCCTCAAAAAAAAAAGTGCAGTATGTTGATTTACACATATGACTCGGCTTCCCAGCAGGATCAGGATCCCAAAGGAGATTAGCTCCAACAGACCATCAGAAAAACAATTGTCCTCTCATGATGTGCCAATCACAGTCTTAGTTTGGACCCCCTTGGTAGCATTTACTGGGAGATATCAAATTTATCCTCTGAGGGACATTTTCAGATGCATTATAATTGATTTTTTACACTGTGGTACATCTTTAACTGTCCTTTATACACCTATCTGTGTTTTAAAGCAATTTCACAGTTTTTTCCCTCATTACTCCAATTTCTAAAGGTCTCTTGACACTCTGGCCCCCAGGGGCCTGGTAGAGGTACATACACCCAGAGGATAGCCACTCAGTGCTGCTTTTCTGCTTTTATTTCCATGTAGATACTGGTGTCACACTAATATCTCCAGGCCTGATTAGTGTAACAGTTTTTTTTAATTCCAGACCTACAAAACATTTTATAAACTGCAGTCCAGTTGCACAGTCTAGTTTGAGTTATCTGTTTTTTTTGTGTTTTTTTTTAAGAAATAAATAAAAGAAATTTAATGAAGAAAATCCCCACACACACTGGAGGCAGGAAGGAGAGACTTGAAACCCCGAACACTGACCCGTATTATGAGCATAGATAACAAGCCTGGGAGAAAGCATGAGCAGACAGGACATCCACCGTCGAATAAAGAGGCGGGGAGAGCAGTACGTGAGGAAGGGTGGGAGCTCATGAGCAGTTCAGCGAGTTCATTGGAGGGGGAAACCTCACCCTCCCATAGTGTCTTTTTCTCTCTCAACCATGGTTGATCTGAATAATTTATCTCATATAATTTATCTCTCTACCTCTCCATCTCATTCACTCAAACACACAAATTACACACGCACACACACGCACACACGCACGCACGCACGCACGCACGCACGCACACACACATACACATGCCTCAGGGGATTGAGTCCTGGGTCTGGTGTGGAGTGAACAGGCTGGAATCTGCACACAGGGAAACCTGATAGGCATTCCCTGTGCCAAACACATGAGGTCACCCTGACTGACTGATCCTGCCTGCCAGCCAGGCAGCCAACCACATTAAAACCTGTATCTCAGAGAGGACATCTGCAGCACTTAGGAGGTTTCTTTACTGGAGTCCATAATTCTCTGCCCCGTCTACGTGTGCATCGACGTGCCCTCATGGATCAGAAAGCTTTTACAGGTGGCACTGCAAACTTTAAAGAAGGAGGTGCTTTATTACAATGTGGTTAATATATCTGTAGCTCTAACCATCAGTGATTGCATTCACATGTTTGGGTGGCACAGTTTACAAGGATAGAGGTGCTTCGTCTAATTTTCAAAGCAAATAAATCCGAGGTTACAAACACAGTAATCAATATAATGACGAGGAAAAAAAACCAACAAATTACCACCACACTGTTGTCAAAAATACCAAAAGAGACTAAAAAATATAGACTAGGAGTCTTATTAGATTCGTCTTTGGTCAGCTCACCAAGAACTGTGACAGAGTGAGAGGACAGGATCTGCTTAAACAGAGCGCATGATGAAGAGTATCTCTTGTTGATGGTTGTTCCAGTCAAGTGGAGCTGTGAATTTAAAGGCAGTTGTTATCCTAACTTGGGGAAGTTTGAGACGTAGCGCCTTATATGGTAAGTCAAAGTACCACATAGTGTTGCAAGTAGGAAGGATGATAAAATGTATACTTACATAATGCAGTGAAGGACGGGAGTGTGTGAGGATTTATGTGCATCAGTCACATTGTACAATGATGGGTGAGAAACAGACACGGCTGCAGTCTGTTATAAGTTCTGTTAAATGAAGCAAGACTTGTGGATGCATTATGATAGTGTATGTAAAACAGCTTTAAATACTAAAGTTGAATTTAAGCATACAATAGTCAATGTGTTTTGCAGTTATACAACATAAACTGTACTGCAGGTGTGCAATGCAAACATTTTTAACTTTATTTCAAAGCTCAAGTGGTGTGTGAGATGGTCTGTGTTCCATACGTAGGAACTGATATTCTTTATTTCTTGCAAAAGCAAAGATATCCATAAGTTAGAAATGTATTCATGCAAAACTCAAATTTTTTTCCAATATTTCACCATTAAAAGAGCGGGTAGTTCGAGATATTCCAGTGAAACAAAGTATGAGGTGCAATAAATCACAAACGAATCAAGAGAAAACCTGAAACTTGTTTTGTACCTTACCACCCCATTATGGATTACCTCCCCTTGACAGTTTGCAATTGGTGCAGAGTATCTGCAATATAGTTAGTCGCTTGTCTGCTGTAAAAAACAATATACTCTGCAATCTCTCACAGTTGATGGCTATGAAGGGCTGGAATCTTAAAATGGAAAAAATGTGCAGCAGGCTGTAGAGACTCGTCTTTTATCCCAAGCGGCCCTTTGAAATACTCACCCAAACCCAAACAATACTGTCAACTCAAAGCGCGGGTCTCAAAAGAACCCCCGAACATGTGTTCTTTAGATCCCAGCTCCTGTTCTGTTGTCACACACGCACGCACCATGGACACCCACATCCCTCCGACATGCACACACATACTGTATACATAAACGTAGACACACACACACACACACACACATTCTTTCTTGGACGCACACGCACGCACAAAAAAAAATCCACCCCCACAACACAACAGTCACCCCTCTCTCCCACGCATCTCATGTTCTCCTCATAATATGTTAAAATGGACACGCATAATTGCGCTGGCAGGGCTTGTTGTTTTTGTTGGCAGTTATCAACAGAACCCATGATGCCTCTGACAGAGGTGATCACTGTTGCAGGCACCGCAGATCGACCAGGCGACGTGCAGCCAAAACGCTGTTCCTGTGCAGACCCCAGTGTTAAGGGTGGAGCGAGTGTGGTTTAACACGTGGGAATAGAAGTAATTTAAGTAATTATTGCATGACTGCAGGACATAGTTTCTCAAAGCGAAGGTACAATAACACTGAAAAGGGATGAAATGAAATACAGAGACATGGACAGCTACACCTGTACGCGAGCCAGACTACAAGCGTTGTCACTCAGAAACTTCAAGTAAAATTCCATAATGACATCGCTGCTGCCAGTAACACCGCAGTGGAACATTTACAGTGTCACCAGTGTTTAACATTTACTCGCCTCCTTGCTCAGCCTTCACAAAGCAGGGCAGATCAATACCAAACCCACTTGCATACGTCCGCCACTCTTTTCTTTCCCGCCCGCTTGTAAGCTTTCTGATGCCTTTAATGCCGCGTTAGATCTTTTGAGTGCTCCGCTACCCCGAATAACCTTCCTTCCCCAAGTCATTTGAGGTTGGGTGCAGTTTTAAATAAAGCTGCGGCTTGTGGCAGCGAGCTGATTCTATATGCTTTGTATATGCTAGCTGGGCACACGCACTGCCAAACAAGTGCTCTGGTGATCATGTTTCCAAACACTGTGCAGTCTGGGGACTTAGTTACTAAGACTATTTGTGGTAAGCTGGACCTGCAAAATGTGAGGCAGTGCAGCAGCTGTGCTCCGTTGGCAGCTTTTGCTTTTTTAACATGGATATCAATTTTTACTGAACCTCTACGGTAACTAATTATAATAACTCAAAATATCACTTTGTAGTCATCTTCAGCATGTAATGAAAATGGTTTTCTGCTGTTCGGTTCCTTTGTGAATAGTCGTTTGATAACTGTGAGTTATTCCCACATTGTGGGCATTTTAGTTTAAAAAAAAGATGGTCTTTGAAGATTTAGTTGCACACAATTTATCAAGAATGATTTTACAAAGAGATTGTGTGTGATTGTGTACAGCGCCCCTTGTTCGCTCTCCTTTTTTATTTAACGTTTTCTCGTTTTTTTTCCTCCCCTTGCTCTTTAGCAGCTCAGGTTTATGTTGTGGGTTAGGGAAGGGGAGTTAATGGGGAACGTCAAACCAGCTTGTAGCGCTGCCTCAGCTCTGACCCGTGCAGATTGTGGAGTGACCCCGGTGCCGCTGCCCTGAGCCTCCAGTTGGAATCCAATCTCCTCACAGGGATATGGTGCATGTTTTAGCAGTCCAGTTTGATAACTTTAACCCCCCCCCCGCTTCCCCCAAAGTGTCTATCATCCTTCTAATAAAAGCGGGTTTGTTTTCACCTGTGATGACCCGGGTTAGCAGGGTTTTGGGGGAGCTTACAGGTGGTGCCGGCACATTTGTTTAATCTCATTGGACCTTTCTCGCTCTTTGCTGTTTGACTGGATCAAGACAGAAGATTTAGAATCGGTAGACAGTTAAAATATTGGAAACGGATAAAGACATCCATATATGCAGGTTCTGTTTTTGTATCAGTTTTAGGGGTTAATGAGGTTGTTGAAGCCTCGCACATAAAAACCACTGCTAATCAATTGGAATTTGTGCTACACTGAATCACTGAATTACAATTACATCAATGAGACTACAATATACGTAAATTAGCATTTTAGATTCAGCCCCATTCAAGAGGGGTGATGTTATCATCTGAAAATGTCTGCCCTCATCTTCTGGATTTTTCCAATTATAAGCTGGGGAGGAGGAAATTGATGATTGCATACGAGTGACATTAAGGCATTTTGAGGGAAACTGAAATCACATGGAGTCTGATAGCCTCGTGGTTTAAAGACTCGGCTAAATGAATGCTTTTCCACACCATTTTTTTTTTTCATAGCTATTTTGGAGCTTTTGACGTTCTCATTGGTGATAATTGCCTGAAATACAGAGCCATGACTTGGTCATGCGGCGTCGTGCTGAGATGCATTAGTGCCATTTTAGACACGGCACAGGGTTGGACCGCACTCCTGCAATTCCATGAAAGTGAACGTAGTTGGCAATACGGAGGAGGGGAGAGGGAGGGATGAGAAGGTGGAAGCCCACAAAGGGGCTTGAGAGTGGGTCGTCAGCAGCCTTTCAAGGTGAAAAACATCGACTGAAGGTCTCCTCTGTCTTTTTCACTCCTATGCTCACACATATTGCCTTCTCACTCAGGTGCATTAGTGTCCAGCAACACCCGTTTGCTTCAGGCAGAAAACCATACAAATGATATGAAGAAGGAAATATCTGAATGAAATTCATATTTACAATTTGTAGGTATAGATATTGCTATACCGTACTCAATAGTGAGAGATGAGTAAAAAAAAAAAAAATGACTGTGAAACGTTGGTTGATAATGCGAGGCAGAAATGAGTGAGCCTTTTGAGCTCAAACACAATGCAATTAAAAGCAAGATGTTGAAATCATGTTTGAATCTCAGGAAGGGGAAAGACACTGAAAATTACAATCAGACATCAGCAACCTGCTGAGAGTCTTCAGTCTAATTTTACTGAGAGCAGATAGTTAACTCCGTTGCTTATTCCACAATGACTGGCAACTTGAGAATTCAAAATAATTAGAGTCAAACAGAGGAGAGATTAGAAAAAAAAAAAAGAAAAGAAAATGGAGGCTGAATGAGCCGGGAATGGTTTTGATGAACAAAAACACTTTTTTGTAGCTCAGAGGAAATGTACTGAAGACAATAAATTGATATGGCATACTAATCGTTTGTTTTTCATGCATGTGTATGTTTTCATGTGTTTATTTTTTTTTTCATCTCCATTGTCAACTACTAGAAGAGTAGAAATGTTTACACATACACATATTTGTGTCGCTTGTCAGTTAATTGCGAGTATTTTATATTCCATCTTCCAGTGTCTGTACCTTCTGTTTTTTCTTCTTTGCATAAGGACAAGCCAGATGTGGCTGGGATGTTAGTTCTCTTGCCACGTTCAGTCAGTAATATACTGTAACTTCTAGTTGTTGTTTGTTTTAATATTTGTATAGTGTTATAGATGACTGATGCTCTGGCTTCATCTATCTTCTATACACCTTTACCCAACTTGGGGTTAGAGCGTAAGGCTTATTTCAGAAATGTAATACATCTTTTCTTGACTGAGTTTCCAAAGAAAACCTGTGAAACTCCACTCAGAAAGGCCACAAAACCAAACTCAGACCTCAGGGAGCTTTTCAGTGTGAGGCGAGCTTGCTGCTCACCCGATTCCAATTTGGAAATTCCTATCTTGTATTGAGATCAACAAAGTACCTCAAATATTCTGAAGTGTACATTCAAGTCTCAGCAGGAGTCTTGAAACTCGGTCTTGACCTTTGCTCATTAGTGTCGTGCAATGCACCGCCTTTTTTTACTTCTTCTTTTTTTCTTAATCTTTTTGTCTTTCTTTCTGTAGGGTCTGATGCAAACAGCTCCATCTTGTAGTAATAAATAAATGTATAATACATTTCCATAATGCATACAATGCAAAATGTATTCCCCAAAGCCTGAGCCAGTGAGTGCTGACTGCCGAACAGACGTCGATGCATTATGCAGTGGCATCGTCGTCACAGTGAATACACTTTTAAGGTGCCCTTTTTACCTCCGCGGCCTGCAGTCCCACTTCCACCTCTAAGAAAGACCAGAAGGAGAGCAAATCTGGTTTGAAGGGTGAAAATATTCCACTATCCTTCACTCTCACAGCATTTAAAAGACAGTGGGACTGTAGCAGCCATCCTGCTCGCTCTCACTTGGATGAGCCTCCATGCTTCAAGGTGCTCCTTGAATTTCAGGAACAGCCTTTTAACTTGAAACCAAAGAAAGGCATGTCATTTTTTTTTTTTTTTTCTCAATTTGCTTGGGGAAAAAAAAACAAAAAACTGGCTTCTTTTGTTTTCGGTCCCAGCAGTGTTGAGAGTATTAAGCCTGCCCACCAATTAGGGCATGCCGATTCTTCCAGCCCATGAATTATTAAGAGCACCCCATCGACTGGGAGCGGCGACGGAGGGCAGAAAAGCGGGCCATTCCACCTGAGCGTCACAGCTGCTTTTATTAAAGCATCTGCGCACCTCAGCAACGCTGTTTTAATTAAACTACAAATTAGTTCCTAAACGGGCAGCCTTTTTTTTTCTGGGGGGGGGGGGGGGGGGGGTCTTTAATTACTTTCATTCCACAATTTGGATAAATGCAACATTTATTCCACAACATCCATGCGTGGAGGAGAGGCAGTAGCTTGGGGGTAGGAAGAGGCGAGACAGATAGTATAATGTATGTTATTAGATTGCAACTTGCAACACCGACTACCCCCGAGGTCAACCAATTCATTCCCGCTGTAGAATTTATTGCCTGGTAGTAGCTATGGCAATGAGATGTCGTGAACCTTGAGCTCGTGTCAACGAAGAAGGTCTTCACAGCCGTATACTGGGTGTGTGGGGGGGGCCCCAAGAAGGGGGGTGGTAGCGGTTGTATCACGTTAACACTCGATTTGAGGCTTCGGTGACTAAAACATGACTCCTTGATAGCTGAGGCATGCTGCTGTGCCTGCAGTACTTCTTTAGGGTAGATACCAAGTCAATATTCCCAGGCCCATCACTTCATCATAAATGCTATACGTCTTCCGATGGTGCCAATGGACCGTAACTCGTGAGGAATCACAGGAATGCTTCGAAATTAGGTGCCCGTCAAATGTGACTCCTGGCGATTGTCAGTACTTAACGTGTATTAGATGGAGACGCGCTTTTATGTGGGAGCCCCTGCCTTCCTGGATAACACAGCTATCATTATGCATGAATAATTGGATGCATTCTTCTTCTTTTTTTTTCCCTTTTCTCTTTTCACCAGCGGGCTGTTTAATGTAGCAGAGTTGTCAAGTAAGTCTGTCAGAGGGAGAAGAGTGAGCCAGGACTGATTTCTTTATGTGAATCACTTTCTTTTATTTATTAATTTTTTTTTTCCCTGCAAGCAGATTTGAAATCATTTAAAGCAGGGAGGAGTAGCACTGAGCAGGGAAGAATATATGTGGATATTACGGCACAGTGGGTCTTTTAAGTGTTTTGTGATTTTATTATTTATTGTTTTGCCGAAGGGAATGATGCGAAAAGAAAACGCTGGTCTCTGTGATGTCTTTAAATAGAGATCCTGACTGCTTACTTGCCTGCTTGCTTGTTCTCCAAAATGACTGGTTCAATCTGTGTTTATTAATATATATTAACCACAGTCCTGTTTGTCACTGAAATAGCTTAAGGGCCCTTTAGCTGGCATTTTATCCCATGTTTTCTTCTGTTGTGGCGCTGTTGTTTGTAGGAGAGGGGAAAAAAACCTCACCTGGCCAAAATGGTTTAATACTGGTTCAAGAGTACCATTTTTCTCATTTATCTGTGGCTCTGTGTCTGAAAAACACATATACAGTGACATGCAATCCCAAGTATAGGCCTCTATCCAGAAATTGCACAGAACTGATATCAGTACGTTTGTCTTTTTCCCTCTCCCCGTTTTTCCCACAACTGTCGAGTCCCTGTGGGTTTTGACAAATCAACGATTTCCACAGTACAAATATACATGTGAATTGGGATTTACGCTTTGTTGTTTTTTGGTTGTTCAAGACAAATAACAAGAAAACTTCAAAATATATTTAATTGTAGCATAAAAAACAGTGGGTTTGTGTTCAGAGACAGAGGTGCACAGTCTTGCAACCAAAGGTAATTTGCTAACATATTCCAAATTTTTTTTTGTGTTTTGGATGCATGGAACTTATTTTGTCCAGGTTCCTATGGAGGACCATGAATGACAAACTGGATGATGTTGTTACTGTTATGTCATAACCGTGGTCACCTCCGGTTTAGTGAAGGTTAACCTCTTGCAGTCAAGCCTACGAGATCCATGCTGCATAGAGTCGGTTTTTCTTTATTTTTTTTTATTTTGATGCAAGCTTGGCTGACTTTTTTGCACCTGTTGGCAATATGAATTCACAATTTAAGCATTTGGATCATACAAGTAAGCCTGTGAACCTGGAGGAATCACACAGAGAGGAACAGCCCAGGGACCCACTGAGGAGTGGAAGAGGGAGAACATACAATTTGAAAAGCCCTGGCTCACGCTGTGATGCGAAAGTAACAAACACACCGCAACTTCACTCATTTCACATCAGAACATAACTCTTCTCAGTGTAGGAGAAATGTTAAGGATAGATTAATGACTATATTTCATCATTGTACTAATTCATTCTACATAAATACACATTTTTTGTATGATTGGGCAGAAGTGTTCCACACTGTCCAATTTCTTGACCACTTTATATACCGTAATTGAGTCACTACATATTAAAGTCATTATGTATGAAGGCAGACTCCACCCTAGAAAGGTCACCAGTCCATCACATGACAAACATAGAGAGATAAACAATCGTACATACGCTCACTTTCTTGAATATCGTACAGAGACATGCACAGGGAGAACATGCAAACTTGAACCAGGGATATCCTTGGTGTTGAGGGGATCACGGTCATGGTTCTTGCACTCGTTCATTTTATTTTCACAGCCATGGACACTTGATTATAAAACAGTTATTCTACTTCTGAGTGGATTGATGCTACAGTAACCTCAGTTCTTCTTCGCTGAATTGGCTAACTGGGAGCCAGTCAAAATCACTTTGAGGGCTGGATGAAGAACGAAAGCCTGAGGTTGATTGCTGTTATAGGAAGAGAAAAGGATCATTAGAAATCTTAATGACGCCGTACTGCAAAGGATAGGATGTCAGCAACATGACACTGTCTGCCTGCAAGTTTGTCAGGAATAAACGTTTTTTTGCTAATGCCTTTTTTTTTTCTAAAATTAGAAGTGAAAAGCAAAATATAGACTCTTAGAAGTGCTGATGTCTAAAAATTTCGACCAGTCTGTGTCAGAGAGCTGCCGCAGGGCTGTGATGAGCAGTTTTGTTTTGTATTTTTAATGTCTCTTTGACTAAATTCAGTATCATTCTGTCCTTTCCAACTGGTGATCACAATACCTGTATGGCTGTTACGTTGGGAAAAAAAACCAACGTGTGCAGCCAGGTGAGCAGAATATAGTCCAGGCTCGAGTTGTTTACTTTTCCAAAATCGTGAGGGAGCCTTGTTATCGTCCGTCCTTTCTTCTGCTGCCATACATCTGGACCCCACACCTGACACATCATAAACCACAAAACATTTAAGAAAAGGCTTGTTTTTTTATTGACAGTCTCAAGCTTTTTCTGTGTTACTTAACATTTGTTTTAATTAGCGGAACGTGTGCAATGGATTCTATTATAAAATGAAGACAGAGCAGTCTATAATAGTTCAGACTGAAACGGATCAATGACCCTTGAGGGGAGCTTTAAAAAATGTTGAGGGTGATGGGAATGTGGCAAAAAAAAACAAGTTGAGCCTCTTGTGAGACATGAAGCAGCCAGTAACTTATTAATTATGCACTCCGTGCACCATTCTTTTCAAATGAAGGGAAAACAAGAGGGCCACTCTGTCCCGGCTTTCTGTGGCCAGCTTCACCTCCTTCTGCTCAGTGTCCAAAAAAAAAAAAAAAAGAAAAAATGATAGAAAACCAGCAGGAGCCTCATTGTGTTGCCCATCCACACTTGTCGGCAGACTCCTTCATATTCAGCCCCACAATGACTCCGCTGTCTTGGGTATTTAAGAGGTGGTCCGCCGCTGGCGGGCGAGCCAGCCGAGGAGCTTCCTGTTCATGTGGTAATCTGCGGCACGATACAATGGAGCGAGGGTTGTTCTCTCGGAGCCCGGCCCCGCACATTCACACAGAAAATAGAAGGCCACACACCACAACAATAACAGTCCGCTGCTATCATCTCCTGAAAAGTCTCCATTGGAGGGTAAATAAATAGTTCAGAAAGCTTTTAGAAAGCACAATAGGCCAGACCACCACTGATTTTCATCTTTGATGTCTCCTCACAATTTGCTGGAGTTTATGAAACTATAATGTCTGGCTGGAAAAACAGAGCTGAAAGGAATCTGAAGACTAAATTGTGTTTTTTTTTTTACCTTGACGAGAAGCTTTAAGGGCTTTTTTAGCAGTAAATTAAACATGCGGAAGTGGGATCAATTTCATCATGCCAGATTTATATTAGTAATTTAAAAAAGGCAATTATTAGATTAATTTGCAGAGAGATTATTTTAGAGGATAACCACTAACCATCTCTTAGAGCCTTACAAAAGTGTGAGTTAGACTCAAGGGTGACATCTTAAGAAAAAAATAAGTAGAAAGTCCAAATAGCCTCTTGAAATTGCAAAAGCAGGATAAAAAAGGAAAAACATTATTGCATTCTCACTCCTCGTCTCCTCTGTATTTTCAGAAAGTTTTTGGGAGTTAGAGCATCTCAGTTAGGGATCCCTCTCCCAGTGTTGGAGCAATTGTCAGAAGCAAGAACCATAATCTCTGGCTTTTATTCATTAAGTGGCTTGCGATGGGATCGCTGATACGGGACAATTGCACATGCTTTTCTGAAATTTATGGTCATTTGGCTTGCACTGCGATGCCAAATTAGACTCCTGTGGAACCTTATGAATAGATACAGGGGTAGACAGATTCAGAGTGCAAAAAAACATGCTGTTATGAGAAATACTATTTCTTTCCTTTTATATCCCTCTTGAATCCAGACAGAAAAAAAAAACATCTGAATAAAGAGTGGGCCCTGACTTTTTTTTTTTTCTTCTTCTTCATCAAACCACCGTAAAATGGAAAGAAGTAATAACTTTGGTTGCCTTTGAAGATGTAGCACGGCTGATAGCGTCACTGTTGAGTTGGTCTTAACCCAGATGGCCTGTGTTTATCTATACTGGCTGTGATCCTTCACTGTGTCGGAGTGTTGCATGCATTAAACCTTTCCAGTAACCCGGCATGAACGCAGCAAGCCGCAGTCACTGAGGCAAGCAGTCGGGCAACGGGGGAAACATTACAGCATTACACTCACCTGTTCCACAGCCACGGTGACTTATCTTATGAATAAATCACGCCACCGAGGTCCGGACATCTCAGACGTCGCACTTCTTCTCCTTTGGCAGATGTCTGCATCCCTATTCATCTTTCTCGCTCTCGTTTTTTTTTTTTTTTTTTTACTGCAGCCTCTCTCGCCTCCTCTCTCCCAGCCATCTTATTCTTTACATCTCTGGTTCTAACTGGCTGCTCGACAGTGCTCACTTTATTTATCACGCGGTTGTGACACTTTTGAATAAAGCTGCACACCCGTACTGATTGAACTCAGCTCGTGAGCGCTCGGAAGCACGCGTAATTCCCATTTGGTTTCCAGTAAGTTATGGGATTGACAGCCCAGGATGGTCTGCTCAGAAGAGGCTTGACTTTCTTCCTTTAAATCACTCAAAAATGTGCTTCTGAAAAGGTTCCTTATTGAACAGTGACACCAACATGCCAGCTCGCGGGAAATCTTTGAAAATATAAACCAAAATAAACTGGTGGATTAAAATAAAAAAAAAAAATGTGTGTATGCGTGTTTGGTGGTTTATATTTGAACTTTTATGTGAAAGCTTTGGGGTTTTTTTTTGGACACATTTCTCTCTGTATAACACATGCAGGTGTGGAGAGGTACAAAGGCAATCGTTGCACAGTCACACAGATATTCCAATGTGGCATCACTCCCACGTTGACCCCCCGAGTAAAACAATCCCCTGCATAGCCTCGGTGTCTGCAACTGGCGGCGGCTACGCCGTGCGCACGCTCCAGCCCAAGGAGGCGGGCTGACACAGAGCGTTTTGTGTTGAGTAATGCTGATATTCCTTCAAGGGGGATAGCTGCTTAACACACTGTGCAGAATCTGGCACGGCATCTTCTTTGGCCTACTAAACTCTGCTCAACACTATGTAAAAACTCCCCGATGGCTCTTAGGCGCGGAGGAGAGAAGGGGTGGAGGGGAAGGAGGAGAAACATTTGGAAAAGAAAGAAAGAAAGAGAGTGAAGGGGAAATGGAGGACGAACAGCCAGATGAGGATTGGGATGGATTTAGAGATAGATGAGAGCTGACTGAACAGATTGGAGGAGGTGAGGAGAGGATGGATGGAGGACTAGGAGGGGATGTATTCAGTTATGGAGGGTTAGAGAGATGTAAAGGAGACGGTACGGCTCACAGCATGTCAGCGTGGCAGAAAAGACACTGCAATCAACAGAATATGGATCAAACAAGGTACTTTTGCCCGACACATTGGCCAGCAACATTGAGTGTAAGTCTATTATACACTTTTTCTGCCTTACTATTCTGCAAGTCGGCATATTTTCATTTAAAGCTCTTTTTGTTTGTTTAAGGTCCCTTGGTGTGATTGCACTATATGCAGCAAAAGTGCTTCTTTTTTTTTTTTAGTAGCCATCATTTCTCATTATGTAAAACTGAAGCCACATTACGACAAAAATTACCCTGTTTAGATAGATGGATGTGGAACACTAGCATAAACCCACAAAATCTCTGAGATATTTAAAGCCCATGCCTGCACAGTGTCCTGGTGTCAGTGTGTTTAATGACGCACTGTAGTTTTTAGCACTCTTACCTCAAAGTGGGAGTTTCCCCAGTTGGAGTCTTTTTCTACCTTCTCAAAATGTCCTATTATGCAAGTGATCAAGTAGAAGGTCAGGCACTTCATCACTGGATAATTTTTTTTTTTTCTGAAAAATGGATTGGTTGAATGGATTAAAACTATAATCATTACTCCAGAATTTTTTATCATTGCAGATAAAAACTTTACAAGATATTTTGTTCAGTTTGCAACAGTCACCCACTCTGTGCCAACAATGTGCACCCCTTTAGTCGGGGTGATGATTTAAGATATAAAGCACCCTGATTCCAATAGTATATAAATACAATATGTGTCTGTTTGACATTGGTTCTCATTGTGAGTTGATAAGTCACTCCAAGAGACACTATACATCATTCTGAGTTGTTTAATCCCTTATCTTGATTGTTTTTAACGGTTTGGCCGCGTCCTACTTTCTCATAGCTTATTTGTTGTGCAAATATTTGTGTACAACATTAATTTTCAAACAAGCGAGAAATACGTTGACGTTCATGTTTTTTTCTTTTTTTTTTCCCTTGCGCACATTTTCCCTTCCATTTAAAAAATTATTTAAAAGGGCTGATTTGATTGCCTGCTGCTGTATGACCTTTTCTCAAACACATCCAGAAGTTCACATCCATCAAAATCTCATTTACGGCTTGCCTCGCAATTAGAGAGAGTTACCATTTCAAAGCCGCTTTGCTTTTTGCATGATAGCATATACTAAAAAAAAAAAAAATTGTCAGTAACTGATACTGAAGACGCCTTATTTAAATTATGTCTGTACGTTTTAGGGATTTGTGCAATAATCAAAAAGAATATTTATTGGATATGTTTGTTTGTCTATTTAAAAGAGATGGCAAATCAGCGTCACGACACTTTTGTCCTGCTGCCATACACCTGATTTTTCTGGCTCAGTTAAAGATGGGAAACAGTCGGGTGAAAATTCCAGTGTGAAATACCTGGATATGTTTCTCCAATGTACATTGTAAAATAGCCCCATAAACTACCGCAAACCAGCCATTCTTCATTCCCTCGCTGATTTGTTATGGCTGTCTCAAGCCTTCCTGCCACAACAGCGGCTGGTGTTTAGTGCCAGTATTTAGTCTGGCAATTGTCAGCGACGCTTCAGTGACTATATTCCTTGGGGGCCAAAAGTAACATTCCAGACCCGGTACAGCTACTTTGCATGTGAAAGAAATTGAATATTCAAGAGAAAGAGGATGCACGTTCTCCCCAGTGAATGTTTCTATACCTATCTGCGTTTACGCGAATTTGAATTTCTCTTCGTCTTTGTGTGATAGTGTTCCTGTACGCTATCAGAGGCTATAATACCACGCTTCACTGAGTGCTGTGTGTCCATGCCAGTTAATTGGAATTGAACTATTTTTATACAAACTGTTAAATTTTGAATAACTACCCAAAAATCCAAACCTCAAGTGAATTTCGCTACCCATCTATCATAGGCAGCATAGTCATTAGATTTATCGTATGAAACAAAAAGGACTGTAATACTTGGTCATAGAAATCCGAGACATTACTATACTGAAATATCATATTGGATGACAGCATTCTTATGATGAAGCATTGTTTTCTAATATTTATCCTGTGCACTTATACCATATTTCCTGGGCTGTATTTGCTGTATTACCTGCTTGCACGAATCTCTGTAGGGGGGACAAAAAGTCCTGACTCGTAAAAGCAATGCGAACATAGCTCACTTATGCAAACATTACATAGTGCACGAAACATATGGCAGTGTGCATACACACACAGTGAGGTCAGTGTCAGGCAGTAACTCATGCGCTGAGCTGTAGGAAACCTTTAAGCCTTTTTTTTTTTTTGCCGCTCCTGCACCAATTACGACCTTATTTATGAATTTGAGCACAGCTGACCTTCTGGACGTAGAGACCTAAATTTGTCCCTCTGAAGAAACAGTGTGACAAATGGTCAATCTTATTCTCTATCAATCAGTCTCATGGCTCTCCCCCTCTTCCTTCCCTCCCTGGCATTCTCTCCACCTCAGCAAGAGCTACCATCAGCTGTTCAGCCACTCAGATATTCCTTATCCATTTAGAAATGGCAGCCTGTGAACAAATTGGTCTTCTTGGACTGTCGGACGAAGGCCAGTGGAGCAAGAACTGCTCTCAACATGAAGGATTTGGTGTTCGAGAGTTGACTTAAGATGTATTTTTTTTTAAAGCAGAGCAGCTCACAGTGATGTGTTTGTTACCCAGCCTCTTCATGCAGCCTATGAGGACATTTCAGGGCAGGATGCCAGCCTATGTGCATGACTGAATTGCTTGACATTTGTCTCAGTTTAAGACAGCAACACAACTCTTCCCCTCCATCGCCACGCTGTTTACAGTACTCTGCTTGCGGTTACACTTCCTGTGAAAAAACGTATCTGACTCCAGAAGAATGTGCCCAATTAGAAAAGGAGCATGACGGGGGGGTGGGAGTGGGGTGGGGTGGGGGGGGGGTGGGGTGGAGGTTTCATTCACGCTTCCTGATATCTGCAGTTGTTTTTTATAGTTGTGGAGCTTTAATGCTGAGAGTCCGAGTAGCCTCATGTATCACTACATCTCGAAATGTCAAAATGATGAATACAATTACCTCAAAGGCTGTTCACACTGTGTGGTGTAGTTCCCCTTCTCTGCACTGCAGGAGGGGAAAAAAGCATTCAGTTCACTTTACATTGCACTGGTGTTTTCTATATGAGAACTAGGACAATCACATTTTAAGTATATTAAGTTTCTCTTTGATTTATATTATGCAGCAGAACTAACAGATGTTTTCCAGAGATGCTGTGTGCTGTTGTAATTGCATTCGAATGATCATTGTCGTGGTGTTTTTACAAGCTTTTATCTCTTGGACATGCCCCCAAAAAAATCTGCTTCAAGGTCGCAGTGATTCCCACACATCACATTCTTTATATAGTTAAGAAAGAAATAGTTCATCTGTGTTGGATTTATTCTTTCTCCATGCAGCCGTCCGTACAGCTTCATCCAGCTGAAGGTCATGGAGGGCTGGAGCCAGTCCCAGATGACGATAGCCTTTGGCAGGCTACACTCTGGATCGGTTGTCAGTTATAACACCGGCCACTTTACAGTCACTAATTAACTTCAAATTCATGTTTTTCTAACTGTGCTTAGAAATCTGAGTGCTTGAGAGGAAACCTATGTGCGCAGAGGGAGAACATGGTAACTCCACATAGACAAGCCCCAAACTCGAACCGGGAATGTTCTCTCTCTCTCTCGGCATGGTTTCCAAACATTACATCACTGTGATGCCTTGTATTTTCATTCTCATCGAGCAATACAATAGATGGTTCAAAAGCCGACCACAACTCATTGCTCAAAGGATCTCGTTATTTGTTTAGTCTGCTCATAAAGTTACTCCACTGTGGGTCCATTTTTGGGATTGTTGGTCTAAAAAATGTAATTAGGACATCCTTGGCTCCGGATTGTGTAAGTGTTGTTGTTCTTTTTGAAATGTAAGTCGTAGATTACTTTGACTGTTGACGGTGGCCGCGGTATTTCAATAGTTCTGCCTTCAAGTTGTGAGTGCTGGCATACGGTAGTGGCTTGCATGATGACCAAAGTCGACATCATTCTCCGTCTCCTTTGTCCTCCCCCCAGCTGGCCCGTCTCTAAATGACCGTCTCTCTCCTCCCACTCCAACCATCTTGCAGTCTCTACTCCCACAAAGCGGACCCAGCTGGCCCCACAATGACAAATAAGGCCAAATATTTATGTCCTTCAAGTTTCACTCGGGCTCTGCCCACGGTTCGTTTGTTCGTCCGTTCGCTCTCGGCTTTCTTTTACCGATCCACCTCTGCTGAAGCAGCTGCTACGCACGGCAAAACGTCATAGTCGCACTCTACAAACACACTTCAGCCCCGGTTATGTCACCTAAACACCTGCCGACTGTTAATGTCCACAAAGAACTGAGTTTATGGTTCCAGGAGGACTGGTATAAACATCGAAAGCATAAACTGTCCCCATGTTGAATTTTTGTGTGGGCTTGGTGACCTGTTCAAGAAAAGTACTGTGTATTGTATCTCTGTTTGGGGAAAGACATGTTTGCTCCAAATGCCGCTCACTTTGATGAATCTAAACAACACTCTGAAGTAATTAAAGACCCCATTGAGATAGTTAGTAGGTTCAAGATGCGTGTAAGAAAAGGAAAAGTAAATTGTTTAAAGAGAACAGGAAGTGACATTTTGAGTGGTGGTTTGGAAAGGAAAATACAAGTCCAATGTGTGATGAAGCAATAAAGTATGAAATAAAGGAAACTGACGAAAAAACATGGAGATTTA
Organism: Blennius ocellaris; assembly: GCF_963422515.1. NCBI lineage: Eukaryota > Metazoa > Chordata > Actinopteri > Blenniiformes > Blenniidae > Blennius > Blennius ocellaris. Next base: position 16,791,191 of record NC_137669.1, read on the forward strand.
TTTTTGTTTTTTGTATTTCAAGTACGTTATCTCAGTTTCTATAGCCATCAAATGTCAGTATGAGGAGCCGACTGTGGGATTCAGACATAATTGCTGTGTTTTGTGCCTTCAGGCAGATTCCTCACATGGTGCTATTGCCCATCCATGTACACGTTTTAATAATTCTTAAAAGCTTAAAAATGTGCCTTTTAAATATATAGTCTTTTCATGCAGAATTCAGAATCAAAGCTTGTTTCGTCCAATCAAACAATCTACGTATCTTCATATATTAAAAAAATATGTGGGGATATCTAGCATCGGGTTATTAATAGGATGGTTTTGCAGTGTTTTCCAGGTTAATAGTTGCCACAAATGATTTTCTTGCAACATCCTCCATCTCCTGCATGTCCTCCCTCACTGCAGCTGTGAATCTCCTCAATGGCCTCCATCTCCCTCTCCGTCAGCTGACAGCTCCGTCCTCAGCATCCTTTTCTCCTCTTAACTATCATCTCTGCTACATGCATGACCTAACCACGTCAACCTTGTCTCCCTCACGTTACCACCAAACTTCACCCTGTCAGCTGTGCCACAAGCAGTTCAGTTCACTGTCTTTTGGTCAATATATACAACATAATTAGATCTAGCCGGAACCCTTCAATCACACATTGCCAGTAAATGATCATTAGGAGTAAATAAGCCAACCATCCTGTCAGTTGGTGAACTAGTGGCATTTAAGAGCCTATTTTGCTGTCATTTTGAATTATTATCTTAAGGCTTAAAGACATCGTGATATAATGCATTTTATACTCCATATCTTCTTGATCACATTTCTCCTTTGTTTTAAAATATTAAAAGCTTCTTTTTGCTTTCTTTCTCCGTCCTATTACCTGCATTGTTACTCCACACACATATTTATATTTAATCTTCTAAACTCTGGTGATTCGTGACCAATTATTGATTCTGAAGTACTTCTCTGCCTTTGAGTACCAATTAAATTCATAGAAATGAGTGCAAATAAATGAAACGAAAACAAACATCTTTTATTAAGCGGCAGTTTAAATTTAATGTTATCTTTGTGCTATCAGCACAGTTATGTTTACAGTAAAGATAATAATCCTAATCATAAAGCGAGCCGTAATAGTAAGTATGTCTGTTCAATTCATATATTGTCTGGTCCTTCGGCAGTTTCATTGTCTAACAGAATTCTTTCTCTGTGTGAGTTTACAGTGGAGACAAATGAGTCAGGCGTCCCGCGTTGAAGAATAAGAAAGAAGCTCATATTTAAGGGAAAAACAAAAGAGTAGTTGAAATAGAGAAAACATCCCCTTTGCAGCCTGCTGTACAATAAGTTGTATATTTTTCAGGATATTTAAAATGCATCCCCTCCATCATTGAGTACAATAGCATTTTCTAACTAGCAACCCCAGGAAGAAACTGAATATTTTCAAACACGTACTCTCTGTGGTTTGACTGTCCTCTTTAGCTTTAACTCACTCATACATGTTACTACAGGCCAAGCCTCCTTTATCTGCTTCCTGCTCGAGTATCTTCTCTCCTATCCTTCCCTCTCCATGCCCCTGAATACAGAGCGCCCCGAGTCTTCCCTATTAGGATACATTTGGCAATAGAATCAGAAGCGTTGCAGTCCCAGGTGAATTGGGGATGATTTGCTATTCACTCCTCTGGCTATGGGTTTACCGGAAGGCATAGACAAAGAGAGAGAGAGAGAGAGAGAGAGAGCGAAGCATGGAGACGAGAGGCAATAGCCTCTTTTCCCGTCTGTCTCCCGTTGTCTCTCCCTTTTCTCAGAGCATTGAGATGCAGCTGCGGCTCTCAAAACACGTGTTTAAGGGCTAAAGGTTTGGAAGCAGCTATCCAGGATGGATGGGGGATTTGTGTTCCTCTCGCGCTCGGAGGCTGCTGCGAATGCAGCCGACCGCCGAGCTCGCTGTTAGTTCTGGCAGTTTGGAAGGGATGCCTCTGGGACTATGCTTGTCTTTAAGAGTCTTTGCAGAGACTTTGCCAGCATGAATTAATGGGGAATGAGCTGAGGGGCTTTTTCTTCAATTTAAGAAGACTGCTTGTCATTTTTGTGGCAGCTCTTTATGTGTGTGTGTGTGCAAGCGTGCATGTGTGTCTGACTCGGGTGACTAACTGAGGAGTAACACACAAACACAGACACGCGTGACAGGAAATACACATTTGCATCAGAGCATATGCACATGTGCACCCTCCTGCATGGTGACAGCTGATCTGGAATAGTGGCTAGTGGTGTCAGGGCCGTTGGGGGAGCTATGTTGTGCTGGGTTAGGCTGGTTTACTGATATTGACAGCGTGGCCTTGTCTGGCCCAGTGCCAGTGTTGAGCTAGCTCTCGCTGGCTGCCCTGGCCGCCTATAAATCAGGGCCAATTACCACGCTGGTGCACCACCGCTGCCGCTGCCCCCCCCCCCCCCCCCCCCATGCACACACCCCCAGTCACAGCCCTGCCCTACAGAGTGCAGGGAGGCAGGGAGGAAGGAAGGGATGCCACAGCCCTGCTTTCATTCCAATTACTGCGACACCAGCCTTCCTCTCTGTTTTCTGTCACTACTCACAAAGCATACAATCACTTTTTATACCAGAGAGATGTTGTCTTATGAAAACTTATATTCAACACGGGGACATTTAGCTTTGCTGGACGAGGTCCCAAACACACTTAATGAGATTACATTTTATATGGGAATCATAGTTTAGTGTCTTCAAAAAAAAATTTCCTTCGATAGTCCTCACTGCACATTTAATCTTTTTTGAAAACAATTCATCATCATCTTTACATTTGTCAGACTGATATGCTCTTTAATTGGTCTTGAAAACTATTTCTACCACTTGTGAATTTGATTATTTTGTCAATCAGTGACCAGTAGAACAGAAAACAGCAGCAATGATGAGTAACAACTCACCAAGAATGGTTGAAGACTGAGCTTCAAACACATTTTCTTCTCTCAGAAAATATTTTAAAGAGGTTTGAAAGATGGTCAGATATTGGGAGAGGAAATCTCAATGTTAAAATTCCCCACAAATCACACAACAGACTGTATAACTGTATAACTATGAGTAAAATTGAAGCACCTGAGGCAGCTGGGGAATGAAGGTTAAAGGTCAGGGTTCAAATCCTACTGAGGGTTATGTCAGGCATAAAACTACGTGTATCATGATCCGCTGTGAAGAGCCCGAAAAGCAGCCGAGAGATGAGGATTATCATCATACACACGTAAAGTGCTCAATCTAAAATAGCTTTTTGTTTAATAATCGCCCATTAGTGGAGTAATGATTTCAGTCTCTGTATGAGTAATTTCACAACGCTGAGCCTCCCTTTTTAATTTTACCAAAATAACACAGATAACGTCGATCGGTTTTGGATGTTTTCACAGAAGTCCTGTTCTTAAAGAAAAAAAGCCAGTCCAGAGCAAGTAATATGTGTTTTAGAAGACACGTGGCCAAATTTTGAAATGCACATACTCGATTGAGGCTAATTACTGGATATTTTGCTCTCAGGGTGCCCGATAATAACCGTTGAAAAATTGAGTGTCGTCCTCGGTGGGTGTGCGTATATACAGCGCAAACGGCGTGCACTCTCATCCTATGTATCGCACGCTAGATTTATCATCCTCACTTAATACACTCATAAACATTCCCTGGCATGTCACAGAGGCTGTGAACCCCCCCTGCTCGGCTGGCTCTGTAAATTGGGCCTGTGTAAACCATTTTGCCTGTCTAAAATACAGTGCGGCAAATTGAAATCCCCAGTAAGCCTCTGTAGCGGCATGTCACAGCTGGGTAGGGAGGAGGGAGAATGGAGGTTTTTCTCATTTACCACCTGGAGGTTTTTTGAAGTGTCATAACCACACTTTTCTATGTCTCTCTTTCAGTCTTTCCATCTTTTTTTTCTTTTTTTTTCTCTCCCCTGCTTCCTCACAATATTGAGTTCCTCTGCCCCCCCCCCCTGATAAAATACCCTGTTTTCAGTCCTTGGCCTTACAGCGCATCAGGTCAGGTTTTATTATACTGTATGTTTGAGAAGCTGGATCTAGCTGGCAGAGGATAAACACGAGGCTTAGAAGTGTTTGGAAAGGCGGATTTCTAATGTTGTGACGAAAGGAAACTGAAAAGATTGAGTTGAAAATCAAAAAAAAGGTTTTCACTGAAAATGCATCCGCGCTTGTATACATCAGCAACAACCAATTATGTATATATTTACAAAATTGTTGTAAAAGCTTATATACATCCATCAGCGTAGCAACAGCTGGTGTACACAATGTATATATGTGTGTGTATTTAAAAATATATTTTAAATGAGGCTAAACATTTTTGGATTTGCGTTAAATTACAAAAGGGAAGTGATTAGACAGATTTGCTTCTTGTATATTTGCTTCTTTTAAAACAACAGCCTCCACTCAACAACTTTGTGTTTTGTTTTGCATGACGTGTGTACTCAAGCTGGATTCTATTAACCATCAACTCAATTCACGAGTTGGAATAAATCAGATGGCCTCTATGAGGAACCCCAGTCTGCTGTTGCTAGCAGCTCACACAGGATGGTCAACAGTTAATATGGCGGTTGCCATAGAAACCATCACACAGCAAGTTGTGAAGTCGCCAACATTTTTGTTGACCGTGATGGACATAGTGTTCCACACTTTGCAGTACACATCACAAAAGTTAGTGAATGGAGTGTTTTTTCCATATGAAAATTGGTAATTTAGTGATTTATTGTGTCCTGTTTAAAATTTCAACGTCCTGCAATAATGCTTCATGTCTACTGATGCATTTTGCAGTCATTTCCAGCCATATACAAATATCTGAACCCCCCCCCCCCCCCGACCACCACCACCACCCCCTTCCCACAATCCACTCAGCAGACCACCATTCCCGTGAGACTTTTAGCACCCAGACCCATTCTTCATCCCAGGGGACATATTCTGCCTTTTCCTTTCCCCTTGGATAACCTCTCTTTCTCTGTTTCTCTCTTTCTCCCCCCCCCCTCCCCTCTCTCTCTCTCCCTCTCTGCACACTGTAAGTAATGGGCTGGTTTTGACCCTCCATGCCTCATTGTGTAAGATTTCAGCTTTTGACCTTAAAAAATGAAAGCAAATCAATAGGGCGGGTAACATGAATTCCAAAGACCAGGATGCAAGCCAAGCTTTGAATCCAGGGAGGTGGACGACTAGGAGGAGCGAGGCTAAGTGTAGCGCTAAAGGGGTGAAACAAAGAGAGAAAGGGAAAATGAGGTGAAAGCCTCAAAGTCGACGTTTAAACCTCTGCTATGCATTTTCTATTGACTTTGATTAGGAGAAAATAACTCCTACTGAGCACTCAAGAGATTAAAATTCTTCTACACTACCCTCACAGCATAGAAATGTGAATGAATGGAGACGAGTTCAGTTTTTTTTTTTTCCTTCGCATTTTTGCCTGTGCAACCAAAGCTACCAAAACAGCGTGTGTGCACATCATCACAAGTTTGTGATGATGCATGTTGTTTGACTGTAGTAGAAAATAATATTACCCAGAGAAAACTCCACATTGAAGTGTTCTGACCTGGTGTGAGTGCTAACCACTGAACAAGCTCGTTGCACATCCTGGTTATTTTCTGAGGTTTGCAGTCTGAATCCCAGAAACTGACAGGAAAATTTTAAGCTACTGTTATTCTTAAAATATTTCAGCGGAAAAAAAAAACTTTTGTCTTCCCGAACCTCATGATTCACAGCGAAAGTCACAGATGACTTGATGTTCGACTTTTTACAGAATTATTCATTAAAATATTTTGGTTTCAACAGCCACAACATCCAAGACTCATTATTTTTGAATTGTGGGTTTTGCGAACATGATCTGATATAAAACCAAATAGTCAAAAAATATGAATAAGTATTGTATAATTGATATTTCGAGTGAAAACCTGCAGCTCAATTATTTGAAAAATAAAAAAAATCTGTTCAAGAAAAATGAAAAGTCCATAAAAATGAGGATTTGGGTAATTTTCTTTAGTTAAGTTCAGACTACATGAAATTAATTCTTTTGATCAATTTGATTCAAAGTATTTGCATTGAAAGAACTCAGCCCACACTGGAGCTAATTCAATCATTCCTTCGAAGACTATTTGTTTGTTTGTTTCCTCTCGTGTGCGTGACTTTGACTTTCCTCTTGTGGACTTGACTTGTCTCAAATGATCTGCCTCCTCGGCCGGAGTTGCCCCCCCGGTGCCTCGCTCTCACTTCAGACGACTCTCGGCTTCAGTTTTTGGCTTCCGTGCGGGAGAAAGGTGTTTCCGTGTCCGTCACGTGTTTCGCTGCGAGTTGCGCGGCTGAAGACATGTGTACAGTGTGGCAAATCCGGCTCAGTGAGTGGCTGCCCATCAGTTCCACTTAGCTCAGCGTGGTAATTGGCCGCCCATTGATGGACGTGGCTCCCTCTTCACGCTCCAGGGACCCCGGCTCTTTGTCTGAGGAGTGGGAGGCGACACGCTGGCATGGCACACACGCTTAAAATAGCGCATCAAATCAGCCATGCTTCGCCGGTCGCTGCTAACGTGTGGGGCAGATTGGGGGCTAATGGTGTGTGTGTGTGTGTGTGTGTGTTTGTGTGTGTGCGTGCGCGTGTGTGTGTGTGTTTAACTATGTGTGCGACTTTACAGCGTGGTATGAGGTCTTGAGGTTCTCTCAGGGGAGAATAAGGGTTAACGTGGTTAACTGGAGCTGCTGGTGGTATTTAGTCATGTCCTGCTCAGTCCCTGGCCATTTTTCTCCCCTCGGTTTCATCCACCACTCCCTCACTTTATTGCAATGTTCACCATCTCTCCCTCTTTTCTCTTTCTCACTCCATTTTTTTGTCTCCTTCTCTCCCTCCATCTTCCTGCTCGTGCCCACAGGGCACCCGTCTCTCTCTCTCTCTCTGTCTCTCTCTCTCTCTCTCTCTCTCTCTCTCCCTCTCTATGTTCAGTGTCCCTGCAATAGAGATATAAATGGGCTGTGAGCAGGGGGCCCTGACTCCTATACCATAAATCTACGGTAACAGCACAACAAGCACATAAGGAGGGCAGAGGATGGAAAAGCACAGAGGGGGGAGAAATAAAAGGGGAATCATGTTTCGTATACATTTTGAATACAAGTCAAGATCTCCAGAATGTGCTGGAAAGTAAACCTGCGTTCTTATTGAGAAATTTATCACATATCCCTGCGTGGATTATTGTGTCGGGTTTTCACACCCCAGGAGGTGTAAATTGTTTCACACTGTAATCAAATTGGATATTAGTGGAAAACAGGAAGCTGCCATCATTTAAAAAGTTTATAATCCTTATGAACTTCAATCTCATTGATTTTGTGATACAATGAGTCTCCTTATTAGTGGGAAGAAAAAAAAAAGGTTTTACATGTTTAAAAAAGTACCACCCACAGATGAAAAAAAAACACATTCGGAATGAAAAGCTGTCTTTAATTGTACAGACCTTTATCTTCCTCTCTCAGAACAAATCTCACCTGCAGTTTATTCCCATCACTTGAGACCGAGTTCGAGATTTTGCTCTTAACAACACTGCTCTTACGTCCTCGCCATTTCTCAGCTTCCCGAAAATGTCTCGTCTCATTATTGCAGTGACATTGACCTCGTAGAATTCGGCTGTTTCTTTCTTTATAAAGACAGAAAAGACTCATCTTCTACTCCTGACTTCAAACTATTTCCGTGTGTGTCCTCACAGTGTCACCGCTCCTTCATTTATTCTCCCACGTTTCAGACCGAAGCTCATTATTAATCATTTGTCTGACACTGTCCCTTTCTCTCTCTCTCTCTTTTTTTTTTTTTTTTTATTTTCCCAGCAGCCCTATGCTCCACCCCCTCATCCCATGGCTCCTCCCAGCCCCAGCACCAACAGTTGCAACCAGGGAGGAGCGGAGCAGCTGAGTAAGACCAACCTGTATATTCGAGGTCTGCCACCTGGGACCACCGACCAGGACCTCATCAAACTCTGCCAACCGTGAGTACTGCAGCCATCACGGCTACACGCCAGGGTTACACTGTCACTCCAACCAACACCACAAATCAGATTTATTTCAAATTGCATATTTTGTGGCGCCCCTGGCCGTGTCCCTATTGTATACAGCAAGTAAATAGTGTACACCTGTTTCTGGTCCCGTTGTGTGTCTCCCTGCTGCAGCAAGGCCGATTCAAATGAGCAGATTGTTATCATTTTAAATGACAAATGATCAAGCTTCACTCACTGTCAGCTGTCCGTCCTCTATGGCAGAGTTTCATTCTCACAGAGCTCCAACCACATGCTTTGTCTCCTGCCAAGTAGTCATTTTTGGTTCAATGTAATACGTTCAAATGTCTTTTGCATTATATGACATAATTGGCAACAGCTGTTGGCATCCATAGGCAATAAAAAGCATAATCCCTCTTGTTCAGGGTGGATGCTTTCAATCTGAAGGATATGGTGAATTTTACATGTACTGTACAGTACTTTGTAACATTTCTAAATATCACGCTAATAGTTTGTTTTATCATTTTTATTGTTTTCTATTTTACTGGCAATAGTTTCTGTACTAAGATGTGTGTTTTGATGAAATAATGTATTATTTCTGTGTCTACTTATCAATTTTTATTTTGATTAAAAGGGTATATAATGGTGGGAAAGTGCACGACTCACATCCTCAGACAGGTCTCATGTGTATTCACAAGGTTTAAATTCAAATCTGCACTATACATCTTATTATATATGTTTGTAAGGAGCACAAGTCTCATACTATGAGTCGATACTGAGACCCCACTAAAAGACGCCATTGCAACATATTCTTCACGGGCCCGATACATTTCTGGACTTCAAAGTACAGATGTGAAATACATCCCAAATACTTGAATTCACTTTCATTCTGATCTGATCGAGCAAATCAGAGACACGTTTTGACCACAAGTGAAAACAAAGTCGTCCAGCCAAAGTTTCTACAAAAAAATGCTTTGAAGTTTGACAGTTTGTACATTGGTTTGGTAGCCATTATTTCCTGTAAACAGTCCTTGTCACACATTGTATGAATGGAAAACAGAGCAGAGTTTTAGAGTTTTGTGAGTAGTGAGTTCTGCTCGGTGTTACGGTACACTACCCAGGTTTTGGATATCCCAATAAGCACCTGTGTACAGTGGTTGCAGTTGTGAACAGTGTGTACACTGAAAAATGGACTTCATCACAGAAAGATGCCATTCTTACGAGAGTCCATTCAAAAGCCTCACATGTGGACATTGTACCTCATATATGATATGTAAATGTGTCAAGGTTTGCTAATAATTAAATAATCTAAATCAACATAAAAGCTATTCCCATGTGTAAAAGGGTATTTTTTCTCTCTGATATATTGGAAATTATCTGATCACGTTGAAAGAAAAGTTTTCATGGATCAAAATCTGTCAAACATTATTTATTATATTTGAATAAATAACGGAATGAAAATATGACAGACCACAGACACACAGAATTCTATGAGGTGTGTTAATAGTGGCTTCAGCTTATGGACATCCAATCATGAAGCTCACAGCCAAATCTATTGTTGAGCCAAAAAAAAAAAATATGAATAATAAAATTGCCAAATTGATGTTTATTTTTAAAGAGACTTCAGAGGAAGCTTTCTGCTTGTTTTTGTGTTTGCAAAAAGAATAATAATAACAGTGACATTTACAAGGCAAACAGCTGGCTGCAAACTTTTCCTTTGTGTCTATTACACCAATGTTTTGCTTCGTCGAATGGGTCTTCTGCTTAGACTCACAACAATGTCGTCAAATGATGCTAATATATTAATAAATCACCTCTAAGAAGAAAATCATAGGAATCAAAGGTCTGTGCACGATGTCCTGCACACCTTAAGCAGCTGCTTCAGGGGGTTTAATGGCTACTCACTGCGCACGCACACACACACACACACACACACACACACACACACACACACACACACACACACACACACACACACACACACACACACACACACACACACACACACACACACACACACACACACGCACGCACGCACGTACAGGTAGTCATGAAGGTCTACAAAATATTCTTGATAGACACACACATACACACACACACACACAGCTCAATAAGGCCTAATAAAGCCTAGATTGGACCACCTCCCCCAGGAATCACAGACCAAGACCTCATCAAGCTGTAACACAGTCACACAGGCTTTCTTTTGCTCAATGTCTCTGTTTCTCTCTCTCTCTCTCTCTCTCTCTCTCTCTCTCTCTCTCTCTCTCTGTTTCTGTCTCTGTCTCTGTCTCTGTCTCTGTCTCTGTCTCTCTCTCTCTCTCTCTCTCTCTCTCTCTCTCTCTCTCTCTCTCTCTCTCTCTCTCTCTCTCTCTCTCTCTCTCTCTCTCTCTCTCTCTCTCTCACACTCACATTCACAAGCAGCTTTGTTCAGCTTCATTAGGCCCTTTTCACGTCTAAAATGGTGAAAAGGGGGTCAAGATCATTAATGGAGACAAGGCCAGCGGATTGTGAAATGCAGGCCATGAGCGAGTGTGTCTGCTTGCATAACCTTTCCTTGGCCACATTTCCAGAAATGTCCTGGTCAAACGTGGCCAATTATTCAATGATCCTTTGGAGACGGGAACATGCCGTCCAGCGTATTTGGTAATGCTCCCGGTAGCCATGTCATAAGTCATGCATTTATTCTTGAAACTGACCCATCAAGATTCCATTAGGCTGAGAGGCGGCCTGATAAGATTTGGAAAAGCACTCAGCATTTTGACATTGGATATCTACCGCTTAGCTCTTATGTTCACCCAATGCTACAGAGTTGGACAGTTTCAATTTCATTTCTAATTCCTTATGATCTTGAATATTTTGAGCCTAACAATTTCTAAGAGCAAACCATGTCAGAGCTTATGTAAAGTACTCTGGGAGTGCACATGTTTGTGAATTTAGATTTGCATTCTAATATATGGCTTTTCCCCAGCATGTTGTGGAGAGCTTCTGACATTGCCACATGTTTTTTTTTTTTTTTCCCCCCCTTGGATCTGCCGTACTGTCCTCTAGTGGCTGCCCTCTTGTTCAGCTGTCTCCTCGGCTCCTCTCTCCCTCTTTCCTTACATCTCCCATCTTTGCCTCGGTGTGTATCGCCTGCCTAAGAGCCCCCAAGGTTGCCCGAGGTGTGCTGTGCCAGTGAAAATTCAATGCCACTGAAACTTTAATTAGCCAGACTGTGTTTCAGTGGCAGGCGGGTGGCAGCATTCGAGAAAAGGTCATGCGATTGTTCTGCAGTCTGCAGCACTCTGGGTCCCCCTTAGGTTCCCCCCCCCCGATGTCTGGTCCCCCACCAAATGCCTCCTCCTTTGGCCCTTGTCTCTCCTGAGTTCTCCCAGGGAGACTTGATGTTGAACATAAATGCATGCTAAATACAATAATGTCGTTTCAGGAAAATCTTAAAAACAAAGATTGGATAAGTTTTCAATATGTGAGCCGGATATTCTGTCATCAGTATCTGTAGTCTGTATGTGAATGTGTGGTTTTTTTGGTTTTTTTACTGTAGTGGGGAACTTAAAACATGTTTAATGTTAATTGTTGTTAGAAATTTGAGCAATATACCAAAAATCTAATTACACACATCAAAGGCAGTCATCTGGATCAAGTCCTAATAATGTAAATTGTTGCAATTTCGTTGACTTGTTCTCTCGTCAGATTAGCCTTGAGGTTAGGTTAAGGTTGGGGTTATTAGTAAACTAACTTTAAAGCCCCCTCAGGAGATCAAAACAGGTTAACTGTCCAACCTTTCTCGTTTGGACTAAATGCTGCCAGATATAACATTTCAAGGGTTTGTATGTTGTTTTTGGCTGAATTTATGCTTACTAATGAGTTAGACTTGGAGTTAGTTGAGCAATTACTTGTAAGGTTGTGCAGGCGAAGAGGCAAAAAAAAGAAAAACTGCATTAGGTCAATGAGTGTACGCCTCAAGTAATGCTGCAAAAACACGCGGAACTGTGTGTGTTTGTGTGTGTGCAGATCCTTGTGAGTGCTGGCAGTGAGACAGGTTGGAGCTGACTCCTGAACATTTGATTGTTGTGTCACACACAAGCAGCTTTTGCCGCCCTGGTTCACCACTATCTCAAAAGCAAACACGCTGCCGCCAGAACTGATGCATTCTTGACCGGAGGCCATATCATAGCTGCTGATTGGAGGCTACTGAGCAGGCCTGAGAGATTCGTGAAAAATAAAAAGGTTCTACTGTGGTTGTAATCCCGGGCCTTGTGAACTGAAGGAGGTTTTTTTTTTCTTTTTGCCAAGATCCTGTCATGTTTGGATCCAGTAACGCATATCAATGACTCCTAAAGCCCCAAATTTCACAGTCCTTGCTTCATGGTCCAGTGGGGAGATTTTTGTGGGCTATCGTTGTAAGAGTGGAGTAAAGTATGCTCGATTGTCTCCATTGGTGGATGATAATTTCTTGCTAAGAATCAGTGTGTTTTTCTTCATCTACGATGATCCAGTGATGTTTATATTAGGAGTAAATCCTCTCATACCCAATCCACTGCAGTCCACGTACTCACCGACGGATGCATTTAAATCTTTCAAAAGTTTGAGCTTACTCATTCCAAAGTTCTTATTCCGTCATGTTGTTTTCAGGTTACTCCCAAGTCTTTAGTATGGCATTTGCCTTTTTGAAAGTCAATTTCAAGCATTATTCAAGACAATAAAGTAAGAATAAATCACAGTGCAAATATAAGAAAAGAAATTCATAATAGAAGGCAGTAGCTCGAAAAGTGAAGATTTAAATGATGTTATTTCAAAAGCTGATGATTGTTTTATGGCTGTAATTGCTAGTTAATACAACTTTTGCATCGACATTTTAGTTTTTAGTCACACACTGCATTGTTTCACCATCATGTTTTAATTCACTAGATGTCTTTCATGACTGCTTTTAATATTGTCTAGAAAAAAATTTTTTCACAAATAATTACATACTTGAATTTGTTAGAAATAATTTATATATATATATATATATATATATATATATATATATTTCTTTTTTTTCTTTTCTTTTTTCTTTTTGCATTTAAACGCAATGGCAAACTTCATATGCAAATCAAGGGTTTGGCCTTGTACATGTACAACATACATGTACAAGGCCATGGATTAGTTTGTAACACCAATAGTCATTTTCTGAATATTTTCATTTACGGATCTGTAGACACAGATCGACATGATTTCACGTGATCCTGCTGGCCAGGTCAGCTGGCTTACACCTGGAGTCTTATGCAATATTTTAACCAAGCGTTAAATTTCAAAGCCAAAAAAATATCGGATGCTAGAAACAGAAACTGAGTCGAAATTTATTTGAATAACCAGAACCCAGATGGCTTGGTGTTGAACCACCTTTGTCAACCTCTTTGTGGGCCCTGAGAGCAAAAATAAACACGGACGACGACCAAAGTTCTCACAGTGGTTGAGGTAACATGCTGAGAGCTGTTGAATGAGTAATTAAATGGATTCGGGTGGGTGCTTAATCTCTGTTTTATTCAGCCGGCTGGATGTCGGGTTCTCTGCAGCCGTCAGCCTGATGTATGGGTGTGGAGAAGAGGCCAAAAGAGTGGAGTGGGGATTTGTTGGCTGAACACCCAGACTGTGAGAGGCCTTCCTACTCGCCTGGCTTTATGAGTGGATGGATGGATGGATGATGGGATGGAGAAATGGAGCAATGGCTGGGACGGCCGCGACTGTGAGAAAAATTCTTTGGCCTCACCTGCCACGTTGAGGCGCTGGGCCAGCGTTAAGCCCAACAGCAGCCGAGTGGGGCCGCCAGCACATCCAAGGCAGTCCGCAAAGCCAACACAGCCCCAAATCACCTCTGGGGTGAAGCAGACTTCATAACCCTTTCCACCAGACAGATATTAAGCAGCACCCGCATTTTTCTTTCTTGCAATTCCCATCCCGAGAGATGAATAGAGAGAGTGGAAGCAGGTTGTTGAATTAAAGACTGAATTTCCTTTTCTTTATGAGGGTCTCGAAATACCTGGAATAACACCTGGAATAACAGGAACAAAGCACTTCACATTTTCTCTGCCAGCAGCTCAAATTGAGAACCCAAACTGCCAAGAAAGCAAAAGACTTGAGAGGTTTCTAACTCTCAAACTCCTTGTTCCTTGTTTCCTTCCTTCTCATTTGTGCCTCCGTCTCATCTGCTCCCTCCCTTGCCCCCGTTTTCCCTCCTGGTTCTCCTCACCTAATTTCAGTCGTGGTCGAGACACAGCTGTGTGTTTGGCCGCACTGGTTTTTGCATCCAAACACTGACCTGATCACAGGAAAAGAGCAAACCAAATCAAGAGCTAATCACCACCAATTGTGCAAATAACCTTTCCCGTGTGTGCAGACATAGCGGCAGAGGGGGAGCTGGGGAAAGGGATATGAGCGATGAGAGCGAGCCATGAGGTATGCTAAGTGGAGGAGGTGAGAGGAAGAGAAGGGAGGGGGGGGCGGCCCTGGGACCACCTGTTTTTATGGAGCTGGAGCCCAGGCACTCAGCAGCGCCACATTATCCCTAATGACTCTCCCAGGTCCAGTGTTGACATTAGCTATCAGAGGTGGCCCGTCCAATGGCTTTGTTTCAAAAATCTGACAGAGGACGGACGAAGTGTGAGCAACGGCTCACCGGTCCAGATTCAAACTCCTCAATTTCCCGTCGTCTTGCCCTCCAGTGGCTTCAGAGCCGGGCGGAGCCGCCAGCAAATATTATCAGTCTCTTTTAGCTTGTTTGAATATCATTTTATTTGTAGGCCAATGAGTGACATATATTTGCATTGAATAAATGCCAAAGATGAAAGTGAAAAGTCTAAATGTCGCTGAAGTTTACTTTGGGGCAGCTGCTGCTCAGGTGATATAGCCAATCTTCTTTCAATACCAAGGGTAACAGTTTGAGCCCTGCTGACAACGGTCGAAGACAGGGCACACTCCAAACAGTTCTCCCGGCCATCACAAGGAAAACACAGATGGACAGTCTTAAATACTCAAATTCTCACATACAAGTAGTTTACTTGCCTCTGTTTTTTATGTTTTTGAACATTGGGGTGGAAGACCAAGAGAAAACCGACAGGGAGAAAGTGCAAACTCCCCACAGAAAGGAGCCCATGCCCACGTTATATTCTCACCGATGTGTTAAATACTGCATCGCTATGTGGTGAATTTGTGAAGTCTTGATACAACTTAACATTATTTTCTTCATCTCCAGCATGAAGTGCAGGATACGACACCATTCTATTGTGTTGTTAAGCTCCTCTAGTTTATCATCATCCTTTGCTACTTACCATTAATCAGTATCTTGGGATTCTACCTTTTGCTGGTGCTCGATGGGTAAATAAGTGATGCAAACTTCCAACCATGGAAATCAAACTCTGCCCACCTTGTTTGATCAAAACGATGTGTAATACTGTTCACTTTGGCTTTGTCACTGCAGAAAAGATATTATGTTGGATGATTGCCAATATATTTCTGTGTAGGTTCATCCAGGCACTTGTGTCTGTGAGCATCTGGAAGGATTTTTACCGTGCCTCAGAGGGCAAGCCAAAATACCAGTGAAGCCCTTGGTTACAAATAGGCTGTAAATACAGGCTTTCTGGTGATATTTGGAAAAGAGTGAGAAAGCATTAATTGAACAAGGTGGGATCTGCAGGTGGAAGGATGTGAGAATTTGGCTTAGATCTCGAGGAGTTGTAGCGTGTGTTGGCTGTAAAACAGCCTGGATTGTTTGCATAGCTATTCAGCCAACTCCATAACCCACTCTGCCCCTTTTGACAGAGTTATCATGAGTATCATGAGACTATTCTCTTTGTTTGACACTGCTGCTTATAGTTTGTGCTGTGGAAAAACACGACGGCCATATGTCGTTGGTATCAAGCAAATCTATTGTAATTCATGCATGCCCACTTTGGATTGTATCTTGTATGTTAATCCATAATAATAATAATAATAATAATAATAATAATAATCAGGAGGCTTTAAATTAAATTGTTAGAATAAGGTCAACCCACATCAATTATTAAACTCCATCCAAGCCTCATCTTGTGTCACATTACAAGAATGATTCAGACTCAGATTTATTAACTGACGTGCCTCTGATTATTTCCCACCTTCTGTAAATTTTAAGTTTGTTGACACCCCCCCCATGATTCCCACTATCTCCTATCCCAGCCCTCTTGTCCTCAGTCTTGGACCCAGCAACCTCTGTTCTCGTCGATCTGCAGGGTCAGGATGTGCGTCACTCGGAGCATTAAAAGATAGCGGTGCTTAACCCCTGGAAAGCAGTGACACAACCACAGGAATGCCTAAACTACTCCTACAGTTACAGCTTCATGTTGAGTGGAAGCATCTGCTATTCTTGGAAGCAGATTCCTTCATGTCCATTTTTTTTTTTTTTTCACCCCACGTGTGAATGCGTCTTGCTTCCCGGCATCCCTCTACGCACAGCCCACCAAATTTTTTTTTTCTCTTCAGCGTCATCGTCGACTCCACCCTCTTCTCCCTCTCTTTCCATCCCATCCTCGCTCGCTTTTCAGTGTGCGATCTCACATCGCTCCATCATGTTAAACTTTCCACTTCTCCGCTCCAGCAGAAGTGACACAGTTGTTTCACCGGCCAAGCCAAACTCACTAAAATACGACGCCTTTTTCCTCCCCGAACATTGATTTTACATTGAGGGCGAGCGGAGTAGCTGATTTGGCCTTAGGCTGCATTTGTGAATTATTTATCCCCCCCCCCATTACTGTATACATGACACGTAGACAATTTGCCATAGAGGCTGAAAACGGCTCCCCTACTTTTGCACTGACATTGACTTTGTTGACACTTTAATAGCTATTTTCTCGAATAGCATTTTAGATTTTATTCAGGTGGCTGTGTATCATGAATTACAGGCGAAGATTCACACAAAATGTCAAGTCTTTCGCTGCTTAACTGCATTTCACTTTTGTTTTCCATCAGGAGCTAATCGAGTGCCAGTATTCAGAGTAGCCAATCCAATCATAGCTGTGACATGCCGATCCACGAGTCCTCAGTGCCCACCCCCCCCCGCCCCACCACCACCACCCGTTTTCCCCTCCTTGTCCTTTGCATTTTATCAGACGTCAGCCGTACAGCGGAGGACAGTCTTTAAGCTCCAACAGCAGCGGCAGCAGAGTCTCTGCTACAGAAAGGCTGAGTGACGTGAGGGACAAAACCTGGGATCTTTGGGCTCTCTGGCTTTAACTCGCTATCCTTCCTTCCCTCCCTCCCTCCGCCTCTTTTCTCACCATTTCCCTCTACTGACTCTCCCTTTGAAGCGGTATCTAGAAAGCAGAAGCAGCACCAGCAGAGATGAGATGTGTTCATTTGTGCGTGTCAGACAGCGGAGCATGGCATGTGGGTTTGACAGGTTGGACACTTCCAAACAAACAGAGGCGATTCTGCAAGGCTGGTTCTAAAGAAGACCTGTGTGTGTGTGTGTGTGTGTGTGTGTGTGTGCATGTGAGAAAGAGAAAAATAGTTCCCAGCAATGCTCAGAACAACAGGCTAATGCTTCCTGCTGTCACTTACGGTTGCTCTTATCTTTCCTTGATGCACACTCTCGGCGAGCACACACTAGTAGTCTGTTGTTCGTGTTCAAGAGCTCAGTCTGAAGCACTCTTTGGTTAACCTGTCTCTGCGGTGCTCACCTTCCCTCCTCCAACTGTTTTATCCTCTCAGCCCCCGATTCTTCCTGGAGATCCCGCAGCACAAAATGCACCCTGGGCGTGCTGGTTATTGTCCACCTAGGTGGCAAGGTCAAACGAACAAGGAACTGGATGCAACTCTTAACTTTGAAGCCATTGGATGTTATCACACAGTTTCGGGAAGCACACTTACTCAAGCTTTTACCAGGGCTCAGATGGTAAAACTGATAAAACCCAGTTTTTCCCATTAGGTTTTTATCTGAAGAGACTTCAGCCCACAAACTTAAAAAGAAGACACAGGTAAAACTATTCTGTAAAGAAAAAAACCCCACCAAAACATGTTTTTTCTTTCTACTTAGGTTATATTTTGACCTTCAGTGTGTGGGGTACCTGAATTTGAATCAGTCGTTTCATCAAGGACTTAAAACTAGCCAAGTCTACCCTGTTCAGGGTCTACTTTAATCCATTAAAAACAAGCACATTTTCTTGATGAAAACCATAAAGGCTGTCCTGTTTCCAGACAACCTTCATTTGAAGTAGATATAAGAACATTTCCTTCACCATTCAGTATTTTAATTAGGGTAACAACTTGTGAGAGTACACCAAGTTTCCTTGCGTTTCCAGCTTGCTTCTGCTGGTTTTATTTCAAAGTTTTTAACACTGGCGTTGCTGCGCTGCGGGTGACTGTGGCTCAGTTAATAGAGCACGTCGTCTTCCAATCACAAACACGACAGTTTGATCCCCCCACCCCGCGTTATCCATATGTCAACATGTCCTTGAGCAAGGCAGTGAACCCCAAAGTGCTCGGTAGAACATGGCAGCCATCGCTAATGGTGAACAAGTGCATGAATTGCTGAAAAGTCTATTTAATATTTCTCACTATTGTGAAGACAACTCTAATTTATTTCCTCCTCTTTTCTTGTTACTGTTCCCACTTTTCTTTCTCTCCACTCAAATTGCCTCTGGGGAAGAAAACACTTTCCTTTTTTGGCAAATCACGTTTTTTTCTGATGGCAAAGTTTAGGAATATGCATGTGGAAAAAATAGACTATTTAAAATTTTATGGAATAGCAGAAGAAATGTTTTATTGATTCTCCGCTAAAAATGGAAATGATTATTCGTGGGAAGGTTGCATATCAAAACAAAGGTGAATTACAAATGACTCCAACTGAGCGAATTGATCCGGTCTCATGGAGAGTGACACTGACTAAATTATGGGAACAATTTTCTTGGTGGAGGCTCTTTCTATGAATTTTAAAACTTTCTTTTATTAAAAGTCCCTTAATGTGGATGTGAATTGTTTTAAATTTAAGTCTCCTGCAGCAGATTCTGAACACACATGCTCAAACTTTTAAATTACCCTCCTTTCCCTTATAAATTACCTGGGTGGAACGGCCGTATTGCCGCTCGCAGCTATAATCCATTCCTATTATGGAGGGAGGTGGGGAAGTTTGAATGGTTCTAATCAACTTGTCATGCATTTCACACGCACAGGGGATAAAGAATGTTCATGAAAAGAAATCACATCAGCAGGGAAATAAGGAAAAATTTAAATGGGAATAATTGATGGCAGCTAAAGACCACAATGTGTGCGACCACGGCCAACTTCAACAGATGGGTGTGAGGACGCACGCTGGCCAAGACGTCGCAGTGACCCTGTCGTAAATGAATAATCTTGGCTGGATTTTGATATTGTGTTTTTGTTTGCCAAAATATAAAACTGCATCACTGCATGATGCACAAGTGCAAGTGTCTATATTTTACCCATAGACGTCAACAACAACAAAAAAAAGGACAACCACTTAGAGCTGTATTACCTTTCTATTCCAAGATCCGTTTCACATTCGGAGCTCACAAAGGTTTGAAATTAAACGTTTGCCAGTTCATCGCAAAACCCGCCAACAAAGCACTGGGGGAATCCCGGCACCCACAAAAACATAATGAAGTTCTGCCAAGAAAAAGGCAGAGTGCTGCAGCCAAAAAAAGGAATTATCCAATTTGTTGAAGCTTTTTTGATTTATTGCTCCTCATCCGTGCCAATACAATGATTTGATATATCATACTGTACTTTTCTGAAATTATTATAATGCTGACATTTCTTTTGACATCTCTTTCTTACAAATGTTATAGACACTTTAGATGTGAATTTATTTGGTTATTCTCAGAGTTATCTAAATGTGTCGGTGTTTCCTTGCTCTTTCCAGAGCCAACGTGTTAACACTTCACTCCGTCGTGAGGTGTCCATCTTCACACATCATCTTTCTTCACGTTTCTTTCCTCTTTTTTTTTTCCTTGGGATTTGCTTTCATCCTTACCTTTCTTTTAGCTCCCAGCTTTCCAACTAACTCCAACGTGTTTGTTAGTTAAGCCCGGTAGTGTACTCATGATTTATTTCTCACTCTACCTGCTGTCATAGTGTTTGGGTTTTTTTTCTCAGTAGCTATATTTATTTTAATTGGCTTTAAGGTTTTACAGCCCAAGCAGTGTCTCAATTGGCAGACGACTCATGCTAATAAAAAAAAAAAAAAAAAAAAGTTTTAATCAGGTCCAACAACTCAAAAGCAAATATATCACACTTTTTTTTGGATCAGTGACGCATTTGCACACATGCCACAAAAAAGACCTTGGTTTGAGATGATTGGATCTTTAAAGCGCAGTATTTTTTGCAAAGTTTGTGAAAGATGCATTGAGTAAAATTCAGACAGAAGATAAAAAAATTTTGCAAATAGCTTTTGAGGCGGTATGTCCCTGACCAAGTAGTCGGCTTTAGTGTGCTTTCGGCATTGAGAGAGAAAATAAAAGGACACATGTCATAGTTTAGCTGCATACAGACTAGTTTTTTTAAAAAAGTCATGCAACAACGGTATTTCACAAAAGCATCAGTTTAGTACTTGGGACTAAAATAAGTAAGTGAATAGGAGGCCTGACCTGCTTCAGCTTCTATACAACAATTGCATACATCTGTGCAGTGTCTCGGATTAGTTTCAAAGGCTCAGTGAAATTGAAAATAACATTGAGTTTACTCCTACTTCTCATAACCATAACATGTAGATCATTTATAATTTCTAGCTCGTCCAACAATTCCCAGAAAGCAAAGACATCCAGCTTACGGCAGTCCCTGAACCCAAACACACAGTAATATAGGAAAAAATTACATACATTAAAAAAAAATTATATTACCGTAATATCTAACATTAGACCTGAACAGAAAGACTCACTCACTGCACATTTTGAGAGCTACTGTATATATATATATATATATATATTTCACTCTCGACATGAAAGAGTTAATTTGCAGGAGGCGGAGATGGAGGTCGAACTACCAACATTGGGACTAGAAGACGATAAGCTGGACTAAATGAGCCGTCATGTCTCCCAAAACCTCTTGGATTATAGCAACCCTATAAGTTATTTGCTTGACACACTGTGCAACATGGACTTCATGAATAAACATATTTTCAACCTGCTTGGAAGGTGACGTTCATGGACATATGGTAACACCGGCTGTATCACGCATCGACAAGCAAGGACATTGACGTATCGTGACAATGTGGCGGTCACTGTGAGAGCTGGATGATGCGATGTGTGAACAAGGCTTCTGCTGCCACAGCTCGAGAAGGTTGTCCTCTTTTATTTACAATGCCACATACGTCGATCGTTGAATAATCTCTAATTTCGTTCGTTATACATGCTATTCGATGTATTGACTCCGCTGTCGTTGAGTCTGACACTGTTTAAACGATTGCAGGCTGTCGGTGGCCGTGACATTCATTGTGAACCCGTCTCAAAAAAAAAAAAAAGGCGGGCATTTAGAAAAGCACGTTCACAGCTTCCGTCTTTGTGTGTTATCAAAAGAAAAGAGGAAAATACAAGAAAGTCTGCTCCATATAGGTGAGCAAATGTTTTGGAGGCACCCGTTTTTCCTTTGGAGCCTCTGTAATAAGTCTTAGTATTACTGTTTAGTCAGCTAATGTTCGGTATTTTTTATTTTTTTTTTCAAATTGGTAGAAATAAGGTATGTGAAGGCCTCTTTGTGATACTCTCATGTACAGTAATATAATATACATACTTTTTTTATTTTTTAATAAGACTGTATGCTTTTTTTAGCTTATAAAAAAGCTTGGGGGAAACATTTGCTGTGCGGAGCAAACAATAAGTCTGGGTTGTGGGAGTGTGCTGCACCTGCTCCTATATGAGAAACATTTGTGCACTGCCTTTTCTTTTTGAAGCTACATGATCAACATTCACCTTTTTTTTTTCTTTCTTTCTTTTATAGAGGCGGGCTAGAGGTAATAAAATACAGTTATTATTCCCCTCAGTCACCCTTTTACACCTGCCCCATCCCCAACACAGGTGTGCCAAAGATGCTGAACAGGCCTGAAGCAGCTTTTATGCAATTCAGTTTCACACCTGAAAACAGCAAAAGCGTATCATAGCTTTGTGTTGGAATCTTTTTAATTATTATATTATAATTCTTTCAGCCCCCCCCCCCCCACATCTTTAGAGAATAGGAATTCAAAAAGTACACGTTTTCATGCACAGATGGACCATCATATGCAGATACGGTACATTTGTGCTCACAGGAAGAGGAACACACTCATACACCTCATCATGCATGTATACAATGACCGTCTGAGGGTCCAGATGTGTGCAAAGTGGTCTTGCCTGATGGTGGAGGCATTGCTGTGTTCTGTAGCCATGCAAACACAAAAATCACAGCCCCGCTGGAGAGTGTGTCACGAGACCGACGGTCTGAGCACCACACTTGGGTGGTCCATCCATCTTTCCCAGCGCTGTGCTTCCCTGTGAACCGGCAGCGCCACAGTGACGTGCTGTGGTTCTGGCCGGCTCTTCACATTGCCCACGTACAGAAAAAGAGCCACTTCACTTTCACAGCCCTGCTGATGGAAATGGGTTCTGCCTGAACCCTTTCATCCTGCACACACGGGAGAGGAGCAAGGAAACGCAGCACCGGGGGTGTCGCTCGTCCACACACAGCTGCCCTCTCACAAATGTTGTCGAGCTCTCGGCTCGGCTTCAATTCTGCCACATGTCAGTGCCCAGACAGCTGTCAAACAAATTACATGTTTTACATCCACCACAATTTGCACGTTTTCATCAACCTAAAATAGCCCATAAAGCCTCTTTTTTTCTTTCTTTTTCTTTTTTTTATTGGCAGTTTCATTTCTGGCATCTTCTGTTCCTAGGGTTGATCCGATATTGCATCAGAATGATTGCTGTGGGATTCCTATTAGGCAGGAGGATTGAGAAAGAAGCAACGGGAGAGAAATGATGGATACAGTGCAGGGGGAAAAAATGGCTAAAGCGAGAGAGAGAGACATTAGTGAAAAGGAGGGAGAACGAGAACAAGAGAGATTTGTGAGAAGAGGGGGGACGACCGAAGGCCGGCAGAGTCAGAGATAAGAGGCTGCAAGAGTGATTGAAATAGGATTAGTGGAGGCAGGCTCTGCATCCCGGCCACAGCATCGCAGTGTTAAACCTGCGCTTCATGGGGGCTGCCGCTGTCACATCAAAGCCTCCCCAGGCCTGGCTGGCAGAGGAGCCAAGGAGCCTCTTGCAGGGTCATCCAGCAAAACACACGCACACACACGCATGAACATGCTGATCACATTCTCCATCCATATCCAATGTGTCTCCATTAGGGACACGGAGCTGGCTCCTTCCTCCTTTTCTTTTCATCTCTCTGCAGTGTCTTTGTGGTGTGTACTTGGACCGCGGATACGATGCATTGATGAGCCATCTTTAACATTTAATGAGGCAAGTAGTGATGAGTTGGCATTGGAAAGCTACTGTCTCCTGCTTCCCTGGAGTCCAAACAAAGTTTTAATGAGAACTTTCCCCCAATTTGTGCCAGAAGCACTGAGCTTTTTAACTGCTTCCCAGACGAAAAGCATACATATTTTTTCACTTAACTACTAAAGGAGAACAGACACCTGTGTGCAAGTAAACAGATGTGCTTTCCTGTCAATGGGCAGTAAATCAACACAATATCAGTATTGTGATGTGAGTCACTGTCATCTCTGACTTCATTATCATATTATTTACATGTTTTTTAAGTTGCAATATTCTGTTTTGTACAAGACATCAAACCAGTTCTGATCTGCTGAGTTGTGACATTCTTACTTTTTTAATCTCACCTGTGATTCAGATTCATCTCACAATGGAAAATCTTATTTCCTCTAGTTTGTAGCAAATGGTGCCTGCTCGGCATGCTCTCTAATCAAATAAAAACTCCCGGTTCTACGTTCACCTTGAGTACTTCTGTCTGAGAGGTTCTCGGGTATGCTCAAACATAGCACCTCAGTCCCGTTCTGTTGCAGTAGATTATGGATCCCTACAGCTAAAATGGCCCGTTAATCTGCTGAAGAGAGACAATCGTCTGATTGGTGAGTGCTGTAGCCGTGCGTGCATGATTGTGTGTGCGCGTAGATGCACTCATGTGGTATCTGTATTAGTGTGTGTGAGCTGGTAGTTTTCCTCTCTGAGCTCATCAGTTCATATCCACCACCCATCCCACCGCAGCATGCAGTAAATAGAGTCTCCGCCACTCGTTGAGAAATGGCACAATTATCCCCTGCTGGTGAAATATGGGCCGGGATGCACCACTGCTTCTTCCCTACAGAACGTGTGTGTGTACACACGTGTGTGTGTGTGTGTGGGGGGGAGGGGGTGGCTGTTTTCATTCTGTATACTCTTTGTGATGCACATTTGACACACAGGGAATTGTTCTCACTTATATATTTATGCACACTACATACACACACACACACCGGCGTCATTGAACAAGCCGCAGCACGCATATGTAAACACTTGCAGTATAGCTACACTTGTAGATTGGCACACATTCAAACTGTGTTTACAGGGCTCCAGTGCTTCTCGCGCTGCACACAATGCAGCATGTTGCAGTTTTAGCTGAGACAAGCAGATTGAATGAGTTGCTGTCAGTCAGTCGGTGGGGTCAGTCCTTCAATTCTAAGAAATTCACAGCAGCGTACTCTACATATAGAGCAGTGGAATACATTTCCGTGCAAGGAGCTTTGCCAACAAAGTGTTGGCTTATAAGTGGTTCTGCCTTTATGTGTTTCTGATATGGCTTTTGGCAATTTTGCACAAGCGTTCAAGAGGGCCAAATACTGCATAGTGGACATTTATTTTTTTGCTTCTTATGAACAAGTTATATGGCAGCTTGTATGTTTTTTTTAATTTCACAATGCCCCAAGCATTCTTAATGTGGCTAGTTATTCACAAATGAAGAAGTAATTTAAACTGGATGGATAAAAAGCTGTCCAGAAATGCTAAGAGTTTTAAAACCAGCTGCTCTCATCATAGATATCCTCTAAACAATGGCAGATTGGGATGCCTCTAATGATAAGTGTTGCACTGGTTCCTTCCGTGGCTGATTCAGCTGTTGCCCTGTCATTTTTAAGCGAGGCAGAAGGGCAGGAGAGCCCTCTCGGTAAGACATATGATAGGGAAGATGATTAAAAGTGCCTTCCTTAATGTATGAATTGCATACATACACATAATGGATGAGGAAGAAAATGACCTTAAAGAGATTTTACTCCTATAAATAAAATGTCAGCAGCATCGAGACAGTGATTTACTGGTCTAATGACTGTTTAAACTTCAAATAACCTTTTATCAAAGTATCCCAGATAGAGAGCTCCAAATAAGACTTGGACAGTTTTGGAGACGTGTCCCCGGCATTTCCTATGAGAAATGTTAAGTATTCTACCAGTTCTTTCTAATACATGCAACAAATTGTTAATCAAAGTCATATTACATAGTACAGCAGATATGTGCAGGTGCTACAGTGAAGCTGCAAGATTTATTGTGTGACATAAATGTGGAAACAGTGGTAGAATAGTAAATAAATGAATATTGAGATAAGTTTGAAGGAGTGGATTATTTTTCTTTTTAAGACATCAATTATTTCTGCCCAGGGAGCCAATTGAAAAGGACTCTATCCCTCTCATTATGAACAGTCGTCCATAACATGCTGTTCTACAATTATTTTGGAATTGAATCGCTCTGTGGTATCTGGAACCAAGACATTCCCGGCAGGTCCTTTAAATCCTGTAAACTGTGATTTGGAGCTGAGACAGATCCGACTTGTTCCATCAAATCGTTCAAACCCCGTCACCGACTCTTGGGAAAACACCAGAAGCCTTTCTGATGTGGTGGGGTTTGGTTGTAGTCCCTTGCTCTTAATGGCTTGGCCATCTGAATGTCTAGATTCTATCAAGTCTCTTCAACAATATCTCAGGATGTGGCATGTGCCGATGTTTTGATAAATCAATGGCTTAGTCTTCTCTCTCTCTCTCTCTCTCTCTCTCTCTCTCTCTCGCTCTCAAGGTAATCACCAGCATGTCTCAGGGTCTCAGTCTGAATAAACTCTAGTGTGAATTGACATTGGAATGACTACTATACTAATCCAATTGTCAATGCCTGCTTTATCAAAGTGAAGAAAGCTGCGATACTCAGAAGAAAGTCAGAGACACAGGGACAACATGCAATCTATACAGAATAAGACCAACAAGCCAGTGCTAAACTTTGACTTCTTCCTGCGATTCAATCGTGACACCACCGTGTCAAACCCTCAGCATGGATTAAAGATGTACAAGTGAACCAAACGGAAGATGTGACAGACATCAAATTCTAAAAACTTTGCAGTATATCAGTGTTTGCATGTGGAATAGAAATCCTACTGCTGCTTTTGGTCTGTTACATGTTATAAACTAGCATAATATAAAATGGTATTATCACTATAGCACATCGAGAAAAGTGCCTTTAGCCCAACGCACAGCATCTTTATGGAAAATATGAATGTTCTGCCACATAATAGATGTCATAAAATATCCCACCTGGATATATATATATATATATATATATATATATATATATATATATATATTTGCAGTGAGGTTTTCCTGTGACAAAGGATGTAAACAAGAAGTGTAAACACAAAACAACAGTCAGCATTTTGTGTAGCTCTATCTTATATATTTCCTTGGTGCATCCACTGGTCTGTGGGAATTCAATGTTACTCTACCAGAATCCACACAGGAAAACAATCTCAAACCATTTTTAGTTGTCGATGTACAACTCTAGTAAGTTGTCAATGCCTTTCTGAATGAAATCCGTCATGACACTCAAATAAAGTCGTATTTCCAGCATTCATATTTTGTGAAAGAGACCCGGGGATGTTGACATCTCGGCGTCACAGAAACACCGGAAGATTCCCAAAAACAAGATCACTTTTGTACACTCGATCTCACAAGATCTTGATTTGCGCTGGAAAAACAATGAATTTCACAACATTCAAAACTATTCTCATGGTTAAATACTCTTTTATTATTTGCTTTGAGAAAGTCTGGCATTTTTTTTTCATTTTCACTGGAGCTGCTGCAACAGTAAATTTGATATCCCAGAAACCCTTGCAGCAGGTTTCCAAAGAGGTTGTCAGTTCGCAAAATCAAAACACAGTTTGATGACTACAAATTCCATTTTTTTTTTTTCAACATATCGACTTTGGTGTTATTGATTTGGGAAACTGCTGCTTGGAAACTTTTGGAAATGAGTAGTAATGAGTGGTAATGGTCTTGTTTATTATCTGTACAGAAATTATTAATTTTATGGGAAGTGTATTCTAAAGATGTTTTTTACTGGTAGACTAACTTAAAAATATTCCACTGTAAGCTATTACATCAACTTTTAAAGCCATTTAATGCACTTTCTGTGCTTTTAGACCTTTTGAAAATGTCCAGTGACTCTCCAAAATGTCAAAGAGCTGTGCGTTCGTTCGAAGTCAGCCACACACATAATGCTATTAACCTCGAGTGATTCCTCTTTCCAATGGCTTTTGACATTTGTGTAACTTTGCAAATTGCTAGTTGCACTTAAATGGCGGAGAGGACAGAAAATAAGGCATGTGCTCGATGGTAAATGATGATCTGCATGAACTGCCCCACCAGTCAACCTTAATGTCGGGCTCTCTGGTGCGAAAAACACTAACATTTAATTTCTCTGCTGTTACAGGTATGGAAAAATAGTGTCAACCAAGGCCATTCTGGATAAGAACACCAACCAGTGCAAAGGTAAGTGATTTTTTTTTTTTTGTAGCTTGTACACCCACCTTGTTTTAGTGTGGGAGCTATCATTCTTTGGACTGTCTTGTCACAGGAACACCAATCCAACTCCCGCGTAAATTTAGACATCAGCCATGGAAGCTGTGCACCATAAATCAGTGATTTAGTGAGGAGCTGGCCTCTCACTGCAGGAAGCCTTCGGGTAAACAGCCCGCTCTTGGATGGCAGAGCCTCAGAGGATGAGTGGGCCGGCAGCCGCTCTCCCAACCCCGTCTCTCCCAATCGTCTCTTTAAATTTCCTGTTTTGTCATGTGGACGGCAGCCTTTTGGAGAGTGCGTTTCCATTAGTGTCTGCACAGTAAATGATGCACACATGCAGCAATAACATTACTGGCTGGTTCGAAATAGTTTACGGAGCACACACAATAGCACCCACTACACACAATTACATGCTTGAACATACGTGCATGCTCGACCAATTAGAGGGCTAACAAGCAAGTTGAGATTAGATAAACATTAATTATTATCATTGTCAACCGCACCCTCTCTTGGCCATCTGCCCTGCATGGCTGCAAATAACTCTTTTTTTTTTCTTCTGAGCGATCACTTTATATTGATGAAGAATAGTAAAGACTAAAGTGAATAAATTGTGAAAGCGAGAGAATGAAGGGATGAGGGGAAGAAAAAAAAAACGGATTAGCCTGCTACTTGCCCCAAGGTGTCTGGCAGCACTGTTTAAGAGCTATTGAAGTTCCATCAATACTTTTAATTGCTTTTTGTGGTTTCCCGAGCTCTGAAGTGTGGCCTTTCAAGGTGAAGCTGCCTTTTTAACCCTACTACACACATGAGTTTATACTGCCGGGCATGCTCAGGGTCAAAATGTTGAGGAAATGAACCTCTGCCTTTTGGAGGATAGTGGGGGGGGGGGGGGGGGAAGTCTGATTATCTTGACAGGTCCTTCTTTGTGAGTTCTAACTGGCTATTAAAGACAACACTGAATCCATGTCAGTGGGGAGGATGTATCTGCAGGTCACGGGACACAGAGGAGAGTGGATTAAAGAAAAGAGAGGGAACTGTTGAAGGAGGTGAAAACATGCCTCTTTGAAATTCAGGAATCCAATCTCTGTTGTTGTCCAGCTGACTTGAAAAAAAAGGACAACACACACACACACACACACACACACCAGGAGAAGAAGAAGAAAATCAGCCCAGCTTAGCGTTGTGTGGGAGACAATATTTCCCATAACTCACCATCCAGGAATGCAGCGCTGCCGATGTGCCAAAAAGCAAATACAAGCAGATATTTTATGAGTGTGAAGGATGGTCAAACTCTGCACCCAGTGAGAGAGTGGGAGGCGGAAAGAGGGGAATGCACAAAAAAGGAAGCGAGAGTGTCAGAAGGACTTAGCAACCTTGAAAAGAAAATTACAGTTCTTTAGTATTTGAAAGACAATTTGAGGTGAAGCAAAGCTGCACACACACACTTAAAAAAAAAAAAAAAATCATAATTTCCGCTGCTTCAGTTCCCCATCGCAACCTATATGCATATCCCCTCCAAGCATTAATGAGCAGCGCAGGTGCATCAGAGCCTCTCAGGTCTGCGTGAGCTCCAAGTCACAAAGTCGGCCCGACGCCTCGATCTAGTCACGCATTGTTTCCAGTCATCTGACCCCCCCCCCCCCCGACACTGACACTTGTTTAAATGTCAGAGTGGTGGCTTATCACGGCCGTGCCACCATCACACGGGGAACATCGCTCTCCTCCTCCTCCACTCCCTCCAAACCTCCTCCTTCCTCCCCCTTGTGTTATTTGTTTTTTTAAGTTCAGCTCAGCGAGCAACGCTGCCGAAGCGCCGCGGACAGAAAGGGCTCGGAAAGAGGTCAGCACCAGTCGTCTCTGAGCAAGCGTTAAATCGCAGTGAAAGCTCGTCCGTCAGCCGTCGAGAAAAATAACGGCATCAAATATTTTATACTCTTTGACTAACTTTTCGACTCGCACCTTTCTTTTCTTTTTTTATCGAGCCACTGTTTTTGCAAAGTTCAAACGCTTTCAGTTGGGCTAACTCTATATGTCGTCAATAAAAGTCTTTTTCCCGAGCAGAATTCCTAAACAGTAATAGCAAGAATAAGAACGTGTGTGTGCAAATTCAAAGTAATACAATGTGAAATCAAAGGAAACGGGGGGGGGGGGGGAATTTGCTGTATTATCCTTCCTTTCATTAAATCAGTTGGCTCGGGACCAGCATTAAAGTCAAAATGTGTAATGTGATGATAGTTGGAAAGCTGTTTGATACATGTGTTATTCTGCAATCAAATAAACCACATTTGAAAACAAATGAAACAAAGAAAGATAAAAATGTCATGAGTCTCACATGATCTTAATGCTTATAAGTAATCCTTTTTTTTTTTTTATAATTTACCAATGATTATTTAGATTAACATGATGATATTTGAACAAAGAGACCCTTACTCGCATTATTCAGAGCACCATGGTTAACTGAATAACCCTACGTTTATTGTTATCCATTTAAGTCCTTAATAGCATTGGCTATAGATAATCTACAAGGCTCTAGAAAACCATTTTTTTTCCTACGACCATGTATACCCACAAGCGGTTTTTCATGTCTGCCTATGGAATCATTTCAATACAAAGCGTGTAAATGCTGATGAAAGCCTTTTCACAGAGAAAGTGTTTCATTTGTTGAGTACTATGAAACTGTGACATTGAGCAAAGGAGCAGAAAGGGAAGATGCACAGCAGATGAAATGTTAGATGAAACAGTGAGCGTGGGAGTGGAGGCTATCTGTTGTGCAAAAGCAGGGATGACACTTCCTGCAGCTCCAGGTCACAGAATTGTGTGTTTCAGCACAGAGACCCACGCACTAAAATGAGCGTACATTATTTTTTACCATCGCCATACATCGGTCTATACATATGCCCTTTCGTACAGGAGTATGTGTGGAAAGCCCTGTTTGAAGTACCACATTTAAAAAAAAAAAAAAAAGAAGGGGGAAAAAAAACTACACTCCAAGACCATGTAATACACTTCTCCCACGCACTCAAACACAAAGGGCACACTCATGCGCACACAAAGACTAATCGTACCCCCGCACAGACTCCCCATCCATCTGCCTGAGGTGTGTTCGGCTCTTGCAGCAGCAGTGGCCGCGCAATAGATCTATCAATCCTCTTTCTAACATCACAGCATGTGTGCCTGCCTGTCTGTCTGTTCTGGCTGCTCTCCTCCACCACCGCCGCGCCATGCAGGCCTTTCAATGAGCCTCTCTATCTTCACCCAGCATTGACTCACCACCTCGCTCTCTCTCTTACTCCATGACACACACACACACACACACACACACACACACACACACACACACACACACACACACACACACACACACACACACACACACACACACACACACACACACACACACACACACACACACACACACACACACACACACACACACACAAATAAATCATACTCTTACGAGGGTACACACACCAGTTGTG
Source organism: Blennius ocellaris (assembly GCF_963422515.1). Taxonomy (NCBI): domain Eukaryota; kingdom Metazoa; phylum Chordata; class Actinopteri; order Blenniiformes; family Blenniidae; genus Blennius; species Blennius ocellaris. The sequence goes on from NC_137669.1 coordinate 16,822,493, forward strand.
CATAAACGGCATTCCGAAACAAACACACACACACACACGCTTTGGATGAAGCCCAGTTCAGAGAGGAACAGGAAGTTGTGAAAGGGCTTTAGGGCTGAGCACCGCTGTGGGTAAGAGGAGGAATTTAGCTCTTCATCTCTCTCTCTCTCTCTCTCTCGCTCTCGCTCTCTCATTCTCCTCTCATTTTGCCTCCCCTTCTTTCTTTGTCTCGGGTTTTTCTCTCTCACTCTCCCTCACTATCTATTTCCCCGTGTCTGCTCTTTCACATGTACACTGGAAACGCAGCAGAGATTTGGGGGCTCGCATCACAGATGGAGAGGGGGATTGAGAATGGCAGAGCGACGGAGAGGAAAAGAGGATAGATTGCGGGAACCCAAAACCGCTCATTTGCCATCCATGCCCACAAGGGCCTCTTAAAAGGCAGCGGCAGCATTTGAAATAAAGCAGGGCTGACCGAATGGAGACATTTTATTTTTCCTGCCAGAGCCCGGAGGCAGAGGAAATGACCTCAGCCCTTTAAAGGACCTCCGTTTCCTCCTCCGCCGCTGGGAGATAAGACTGTGCCGAGATTCACCGGCCTGACTGGCGCTTTGCCGCGACGGCCCCACCGCACTGAATTGTGGGAGATAGATGAGATGAGACGATAGTCTCTTGTGGTCGCGTCTTCGGCAGTTTGTTGTTGTTCATTTCTTTGCCCTGTAACCTGCCATCCATTTTACATGAGGATGCTAAAAACTTGCAAAGACATTACATCAACACATCTTGAACGAATTACTGTCGCCTTTACTCTGTCATTTGGGCGACTTGATGTAAAACACACTAACCACTTAGTTTGTCCTTACAAATTTAGAAAAAACAAACAAAATCGACACTTGAACTCATTTCCATGATTTCCAGATCATATGGAAAGAGTACATGTATTCCTTTTTCATTTCTTCTCCTAATCCATGCTATTTGCTCTAAATTACAAGCTGAGGATGAAAACCTCTTAAGAGAGATACAGGTGGCGGATCGTGCTTTTTTTTTTTAATTCTCTGACATTTAAGGTCTGCTGTTCTGTTTGCTATTGAAATGTGTGGTGTCATCAGGCCAAGAAAACCTCGCTCAGGTCCTCAAGAGAAAGGTTATGGATTGCTTGATGTGCACAATGGTGAATTACATACCCAGCACATTAGATACATTAAAGGAAAATCCTTTTATGAAAGATTGTTCCATCTTTCAAAACGGTTTAATCTCAGCTTACAATGAGTGAACAGCGGGGTTGCACTCCATGCAGGACATCGGCAAATCACAGGGCCAATAGGCAATTGCATAAACACCTAAAAGCAATTTAGAGGCAGCAATCAACCCTGTGGTGTCCTCTAACATCTTTGAAGATGTCTTACTGCTCTGAATTACATGTATACGTCTTTATCAAGCCCTATTAGCAGAAAGACTGATGATGTGTTACTCATCGTTGGCAGGTGTCTCGGAGCTGGGTGACATCGAAAACATGCGTGACAGTGGCGCATCCTCGACAAAGACAGTTGAGTCTTTGCCTTGTGAATGCTGATTCTTCCGGGTCAAGCTGGGCTCCACGTGAAGCTTCTTTATGTTGCAATTTGAACCCTTGTCAGAAGCCTGACAATTGCAATCTGAAGTATCCCACGCTGTTACCACAAGACCAAGCGAATGGAGAAATCTTACATTCTATGAAAAAAGATTTATTGTCGCATCAGTGCCTAAGTGGAGTATTGCATGACTCCGAGCATAAGGGCTATTGACGAATGAGGTGACGCTCACAAAAAAGGTCTGTTTTTCATTGTCATGTGCATGTGTATTTGGGGTGGGGTGAGGGGGGGGAGCGGGGAGTGCTTTTTGCATCCATTATTGGTTTCTCATTAGAGAGCCAAGATATAAACATTTGTCTATGTTGTACACTGTGCCGGTGCAATTAAGGATTCTCTTTGCCGCCCCCTCTGCCCTTTGAAAGTGAATTATGTGCAGATGAGAATCTCGACTGAAGTGTGGCCAACAGCGGACCTTTTCCAAATGCCTCTGCTCCCTCAAAGCCATTCCAGAAAGAGGCGAGATGAGCCCAAAGAGACCGGCAGAGAAAGTGTCTGCTGTTTCCTGCTTGCATTGCGTATTAATGACTCTAATTAGCAATAGCTGAGAGATAATCACATTGATTTGGACAGATTCAGCATGCACAACCTTGCTGGATAACACCCACAGCCTCTGTTAACACTCCCAAATCACATACACACACACACACACACACACACACACACACACACACACACACACACACACACACACACACACACACACACACACACACACACACACAAACACACACAGTCATCTCTTTTTTTTCCTCTTTTCCCCACCGCCCCTTGACTTCATTCCAGTAAGATTGAAGTTGGCTGTCCACCAAGTCGGGGTCTGATTGGACAACTTTGTCACAAATAGAAGTATTCGGCGCCATGAGCACCGCATTCCTTCGAGATGTGACCTTTTGTACCTCTCTCTACTTCCTGTGCTGCTTCTGCATGCAGTGTGGTCGCCTCCTGTTTATGTGTTGTTTTTTTATTCTTATGTGCACTCAGGGGAGGTTATGCCGAGGTGACGTTCACAAGCCAGAGATTCACAGATGAGAAAAAAGGCCAAGGTTTTCAAAGGAAAACATTTATTGTAAATGCGTTAAATATGTGGGTTTCCAAAAATGTTGGTGACTGTCCGTCTTCTGGACTTGAGCGAACGCATCTGCAATGCATTTCAACAAAGTACAAACAGACCCATGCTGATTGCTGTCGCCATCATTGCTTTCCCCTCCTGTCATCAGCGCAGTCCATTTTACAGCACGACCCTTTGCTCCCTTTGTTATTCCGCTCGTTCACGATTGCTTTGGCGAGCAGCGTTAGAGGGCGAGGAGGCGTAGCTGGAGTCATCTCTTATCCTGGACCTAACCCGTGGATGGCAGGGGAGCCACGGCGTGAGATACGGCCTTCCACTGACCTGCCAAGGCCCGGGCCCCTCGCACATCCCCTGACTAATGATCATACCCTTGATTAGTTAAGGAAGGAATAAATCATAACTGCAATGAAGAGGAAGACTAGCTAGGGGCGGCCCGGTCGTTCCTCATGAATGACTAACAGATGCACGAAAAAAGAAATGGCCTGCATAGTTGTTCAGAGGAGAAGAACAATTTGTCTTTGTCCGGCTTTTAATGTTTGTCTCTACCGGGGAGTTTTCTCCATGTTCCGAGGGCACTTGCTTTCCATCGATCCGGCTTTGTTCAAATATTTAGTCTGTCCTCCCGTCCTGCTGGTGGTGCTTTCAGGCCCGGTAGCTGACGTGATTACATTGCTTATTACAAACTGCCGCTCAAATGGGGATAACATAGTGCCGCAGAAGATGCTACACAGCCTGAATGCTCAAGTTTGTCATCTCTTCCCAGTTACAATGAAGGCAGAGCAGCAGTTTATAGGTGACGTGAAAAAGGAAGTGTGCAAGTTGGACTGTTACCTGCTCTTTGTTTAAAAATGCGCCCGCGCTGCTTGTAGCATTTTTTCACATCAATGGCTGCTGTAATGAGTCGCTATTTAAGGCTGTTTGACATTCTAACCTGAGTGTGTGTGAAGGCGTGACTGCACTTGAATTGTCTGAATACAAAGTGTATTTACATATGTAGCCAGTCGTTTGTGTGTGTGTGTGTGTGTTGGCATTTATCAGTTTGTAGACTCATAAGTGGCGGTGCTTAGTATTGGCATGAGTGATTTGCTCACACATGTCTTTGTGTGTGCTCTCCAAGATACCCCCATGTGGGTTCCGTGCAGCCACTCAGTTTTTTTTTTTCCCTTCCTCTTTTTATTTTTTGCGAGGGGCGTCATTTTAACAACCTCTTGACAAGTAATTAACACCCTTCAGGTCTCAAAACCTTTCTCGAGAGCTCTTCACATGTTGCGACAGACACATCAGGATTTAGCTATTAAGTTTGCAAGCTGATAATGCTACCAAAGAGATGAGCAATGTGTCTGTAAAAAATTATTTTCTCTGACAATTAGTAAATGGCAGCAGTGAGCTGACATTTTTTTTTTTTTTTAATGAGTGTATACTTCCTTTTCGAATGCCTCTTTAGTTTTGTGAGGATAATCTTGTTCGTCTGGAGGTAATACTCCTCTAAACTTACACTCCATTTGTCTTGTTTCTATTTTTACAGACATTATTGACTGTAATGTAACTGGAAAAATACATTGTGGATAGCTTCTCATGTTATGCTGAATTGAGAGTTAGGAATGTAGTGAGGCCATATGGCGCCGTGCTCGAGCTAATGAGTGTGAGTAGATATGAATTAATTAAGGAACAAAAGATGAATAGAGGGAAGATGATGAAGAGAAAAAAAATGAAGATGAAAGGATTGCTGAGATGCAGGGAAAATGATGAGTGTGAGGTGGACCCATATGGCAAAGTATGTCTATATTTGACCTGTGGATGTTTTCATGTCACATTTTCCCGCATTACACATTGAAAACCGCCGAAATTATTTCACGATCATTTCTGCAGTGAGATTTGGTAATGGCTGTTTCATTAGTAATTAAACAGTCACATGGAAGCAGGAAATGTGTTGCAAGCATCAGGGCTGCTTTATTATTGAACACATTCATCCACAGTGTGCAGGCAGGCGTTTGTAACGATATGCATCAGTCCTGCAGGTGCGTCGCTGCCATACAGATCCCATCTATAATACTTGCACTGATATTGGATGAAGAATTAGTTTTTCCAACCTCATGTTCAGTTTGTCTTCGGCACAATGAGCTGCCAGTGGCCCCTTTGGCCCGGAGCCCTGGCAGTCTGCCCTCTGCAGATCCCGACTGCAGCTCTCTGACAAGGACACTCCTACACCTGCAAGAGAAGATGACAAGAAATACAATACAGCCAATAGGCTCTCTGCCCCAGCCAGAGACGAATGCCTTAGCTATAAATCCATGTTGCAGGGTTGATAAGTTAATTGCCTGTACTGCTATCTCGTCACCAGTGTCTAATATAAAAGAGGCCTCTGTGAGAGTTATTTTACAACAAATGGGTATTGTCTTGGAGAGTGAGGCAGGCCGGACGGCGACAGTGGGCTAGTAAATGAGGGGTTGAAGGAGCTGCAGTGTGCATCACTACTGCATGAAAGCAATCTCAAATATCTTTTTACATGTGGATTTTGAGCTGTTTCGTGTTTGCAGATAAAAAAAATAATAATAATAATTTTAAACGGGGCTGTTTATTTTATAGCATGTCAGATCTGCATGAGGCTGTGGCGTTAATGACCGAGCGTGAGCTTATGACTTTTCACTTCTCTGCAGTGTTGAATGCTTTGATAACTGTGATGTGGTCACAAGACCCTAGCCTTAAGCTAGCATGCTTACACACGTTGTTAAAAAGAAAAATAAGATATCTACATAGCAGATGTTTCTCAGTGGGGTCCTCAAAAAGGAAGACATTGTAGATTTACAATTTGAAGCTTTTTTTTTTAATTCATATATGAGCACAAGCAAGAAAATTGGAGGTTCATGCAATAGAGTTACATGCCAAGGAACACGTTAACACACATCACTGAATGTTTCAAGAAAAACAAGCTGCATTATTTACCATTTTGCAGCTGTTGGATGTGCAGGGTGAATGAATGAGTACAGAGGAGCACAGTCCCTGTGAGGATGCTCTCCTCTGGGTTTGGAGTACGACCAAGGTGGTCTTGGCTTTGCCACAGTTAGTCATGGATGCTGTTTCATTTTTTTTATAGCGTGGTTCTCTCCCTCAGTGTTTGCACAGCTCACCACAGACTCCCAAAACCACCACCCACCCTCCCTGCAGAGAAACAGGAATATTTAAACCCTCAAATGGAGAGAATTAATCTATCAATGCAGATGGAAGAGAAGCATTCCAACCAATTCTCATCTCAATAAACAACCATTTTAATTGGCAATAAACAGTCTTAAATACAAAGAGAGAACCCTCACTTAAGTTTAACTTTAACTAACACTTTTCTTCATCAAGTTACATAAGCAAGAATTCTCTCCTCAAAGTCCAAATGATTTATTACAATGATTTATTATCGAATCTCAAATGTCATGAAGACTTTATCAATCCTTTTAGTTAGTCATTTTTATTTGTTAATGTGTTTTCAAAGGTTTTAAATACTATTATGTGAGCATTTCTTGGGTAGGTGAAGATAACAGACTATTACAATTACTGAAACCAGTCAAATATACCACCAATGCATACGAATACAACTCACATGAAAGCATTTCTACAAATACAAAATTGCAGGTAAAGTGAGGCAGAAACCATGCAAAACCATAGCGTGATTCAGTATTACAGCCACAAATCCATTAATCACGGGAATCACATTACAGCATTGTTATGCATATTTGGCCATTGAGTGGCCCATCTATCTCTCCCATTAACCGTAATCACTTTAATACATGCAAAGCACCAATTCTAAACATACATGTAACTACAATGATTAATCATGCACGTGCAACAGCAGCTTCAGAACTCATCTTGATGGCTCACAAGGACGTAAACAATTACACTGTTTGCCTTGCACACCATTGTAATGCTCTGTGACTTGTCGTTGATTCATTATTCATACTTAGGGCATTATTATTCCATTGTATGCGGTGCAAAATGGGATCATTAGCGCTTGAATATGAGAATGTGAAAAATTGATATATTTGGGGAAAATGGCGGCGGATATTGTAGGTAAGAAACCCCAAACAATCCTGACTATTAGCAGATAAAGACTAGTAATTTTCCCAGAAGTAATTAGGATTAGCATAATTTGAGGGTGAATGCATGAATGATGCATAGTTGATTGATATGTCGATACAGACACTGTAATGAGTCCCTTATCTCTACTTTCCACTGAAGACTTTTGTGTGCAGCCAAACTCGAGGTGGCGTCTCCTACAGTCTTATACCTCCTTAAGGAGGCTGTGTTAAGCATCACTATGCCTCACGCGAACACACTCATACAAGCAGAGTTTCTAAGGAGCGTAGAGGCATCGGTAGCATCGCACTATCATGTACTAACTGATTGAAGATGGTTCTTTTATCTTGACAGGCTCCCAGTTAGAGCCAGACCAGGAAATATGATATGGCAGCTCATGTTCTCTTTATTCCTCTCAGAGAGACGGCGTGTGCACGCACGCCAACACCGAGTGTGCATCTGCCCACGTGCACGCGGATGTATAGGTGTCATCCTCGCAGTGAGCCGAAGTAGATATATGTGTCCTTCAGCAAGCCGGTGCGTACGTGTGCATATTAGCGTGCAGCTGCACAGCATTATCAGCAGTCTCGCATGTAGTCAGTCACTTTGAGCTGCTTTTAAGTGACAGCTATCGATTGGGTGTTTGTGTTTGCGCAGAGGCTTCAAAGCAACACCTTGCCCTCTGCATCCCGCTCGAGATTGTAACTCTCGAGTGCCCGCATTGAATACAGTAACAGTACAGCCTGTACTTGGCTGCAGAAACTCGGTCTTCAAGCAACATCTGCGCGCCTCTGTGTGTAGGTGTGTGTTTGTGTGCGTCGCCTAGTGAGTGGAATGTGATGCCTTAAATCGAGTGTAGCATTCTCTCTTGACCCCGCTGCCTTTTCACAACTTAATCGACATTTCCTTCCGCTCACTGGCTCACCATGGATCATGTTAGTGTGCAGTTAATGCATCCACAAACACAGCAAGACACTCCACATGGTAATTCTGTCCGTACTTTATACGATGTGCCTATGTGAGTATACAGCTAGTTATTATTGAAACACATTTTTATGGAGACGTTTTTTTTTTCATCTCTTGAAAATTATGGGATTTTTTTCCTTTTTTTTTTCAGTGTACATCTTTAACGAGTTGCTCTTTGCTTTGAGTTACTGTAAAACTGCCAATTTCTTCTGAGTGACAATAATGTGGGCGTCTTTCCTTATCATTTGTCTGCTCTCAAAGTGTGAGGTGGTCCAGACACTTAAGGCTCAGGGATGTTTTTTACCCAGCAGAAATCGTTTCCCATATTTATTTTTTTCTGAGAAGAAGCCCCATTAAATATTATTACTGGAAATGTTGTAGGTTTGAAGGAGATTAATTAAAAACATAAAATATGCTTCAAAAAACAATTAGCATAACAAAAGTCGCTTACTGTGCGTGAAGATTTGTCAGATACTTTAAAAGCCTAAGAGTGTAAAGGCTTTTATTGCATGTGCATCTCATCTTCCCACACTCTGACAACCAGTGTCTTAAATGAATGCATCAATCAGCAACACAGACTGAGACTTCGCAGCACTCACCACATTTTATAGAAATAGATTTAATGTTGTATTATGTGGCTGTCATCAGTTTATTGTAGTTAGGAACAAAGTTAGCGAATAAATTTTTTTTAAAAAAAACCACAGCCTGAGAAATATCGAAGAATTCACAGTGAGTAACATTGAGAAATGTCCTTTGTAAAAGTAGTGAAAACCTTCACAGATCGAATTGCTTATCTGGTATGATCAATATATCTCTAATTGGCGATGGTTAGAGTCACACGAAAGGTGGTGACATTTGCACCAATAAACCTCCTGTTATCATTTCCCTCCTTGTAGATCAATACCAACTGTTTTTTTGTGCCTGACTCTGTGTTTTTAAACCAGCATATCTTATGACTTTCACAAGTACTTTCACACAAAATGTAAATTTTCTGCAGAGCAGTGAGCCAGATTTCTTTTCTTTTGGAACATGGACAGTTCTTGTAAGCTTTCACACTGAGAATAAATGCAGAAAACAAAGATATTCTGCAGCATGAGCAGCAGTGTCAGGGCTGGAGATGATTGGTGTTTCTGCCTCCTCAGATGCACCGCTCACGTCCCAGAAAGGGTCACAAACGGTCCTACAAATAACTTGATTATTGTCTGCTGGATCGCCTTTTCTCTGTCTCTCCATTGTAAACTGGCTGAACTCAAAGTTTTGGGAGGAACAGGCTTTGTTATAAGTTATAAGTTTGACATTTGCCTGTATTTGCTATCGATATGAATAGCTGTTGCACGGAGTATTCAGAAAATGCGTGTGGTAATAAAAGATTATAGTGTAAATCATGTTATGCAGTGTTAGAACTCAAACAGGTGGCTGGAGTGGAGGAAGCAGAGCAAAATGGATTAAGGATAAGATTTGAGGGACAGCTCATGTTGGGCAGTTTAGTGGGGAAATGAGAGCGAGACAAGGTTGAGATGGTCCTGTCATGTCTCTGGGAGAGATTATAGCTTTGTAAGAAAAAGGACGCTGAGAATCGAGTTGCCAGAAAAGAGGAGGTCCATCCATTATAATGTTTAAATAAATGCTTGGAACACATGTTTATGAAAACGCGCGCGGCTACTGACGAACTCCACTTGATGGAGTAGGCGGCATCTGTAATTCTCCTTCTACAAAGTGTGAGCCGGAGCTAAAAGGTGTGAAGCCTGAAATGAGGTTGTCATGCCTGCAGTTATTACAGCTAAACTTTAAGCTCCTTCTTAAATTTTAATGCAGTTTAATAATTATATATTTTGAATGCATAAACCTCTTTTTACTTCTGTTTAAACAGAGGACAGCTTAAGCCAATGTGACTCACTTCAATTGAAGGTCTTTAGTATTCAAGCAGATATGTTCACACATACATCTACATTAAGAGTTAGACTCTGTGAAAAAAAAAAAAACCTCCAGAGGCATTCTGCCTGATGAAAGTGCAAATAGAGCCTTAAAATGCCCCCATATCTCTCAATTATTATTCTCTTTTCAACAAAACAAGCCTTAAACAGTTTTACCCCATGGCTGCAGATCAAACATCCCACATTACAGAATCATTATGCGTATATCAGCTACAATAACTGCTCGGGGAAAAGTAAACGATCTGTTACTGCTGGAGGCTCACCACATGTCAATTCTGTCTTCTGGAGTGCGTTCGTTTGACCCGGAATAACCCGCTTTCTTTAGCCGGCCTTCTTTTTCCTGCACACCTTGCTCTCCTTTTCTCCACCTTCCTCTGACTCCTTCGTTCTGAATATAGGTCAGCTTTCTCTAAAATCCTCCACCTGCTAAAAGTTTGATAAGTGCACTCCAGGTGGCAGTGGGATGAATATTAAATTTGTAATTGGGGCTTCAAAGTATCTACCATTGAAATATTGTGATGGTTAAATAGAACCAGCTATCATTCAGGGGTTTTCCCTGGCATTTTGTGTGGTTTTCTAATATGATCTAAAAAGCAAGTATGAAAACCAAGCTTTTGTGCATTGAAACCAGTATAAAGACTATGGATGATTTGTGATGATCGGAGCAATAAAACAATTTTTTCAAGATTGTGTCAAAACACTGTTTGAGGAAAATCACAAAATCTCAGAGGGGAACGTTTCTTCAGAAACGAGGCTTACACTGGTCATTTTTACAAGCAGTAAGTGATACATTTTAGTGTGTGTCACATGATTTTGTCTTCAGGGCAACTCGGTAGGATTCTCAATAAAAAAAGGTGAAAGAGAATGTGGAAGCATCTGTATTGGGCCGGACAGCGGGATGAAGACTTAGGAGATAGTCGGCTCATATTTCAACTGTTTCATTTCGTTTCAGCCACTGGGGGGGCCTGTTGGTAGAGTGAGTCATCTCTCAATTGTGAGGTTGCAGGTTCGATTCGATATCTGTCCACATATCGAAATGTCCTTGAACATAACACTGAACCCCAAACTGCTCCCACAGGAAGGACTGAGCGCCTCGCATGGCAGCCGCCTCAGTTTGTGTTTGAATGTGATTAACAATGTAAAGCGCTTTGGGGATTGCGCAAGCGCTTGAAAAGTGCAATATAAGTGAAATGTGTTTACCATTATTTAACCAGAATCATCAGTGTCAGTCTAAACCTATCACTTTATCAAAGAATGTATCTTAATGATTACTTAATGACGATAATATGTATCTAATGCTAGCTTCTAACATGTTGACACATGTAGAACTGGACAGTGTAATCAATAGATTGTCTGTTTTCTACAACGGAGCATTACTTGAACAGGGATTTTGAAGTCTTTGGTACTAAAGATGAATATTGCCTGAACCTACATCACACCCGAGACGTTCGCTGCTTTAAACAAGAGAATCTCTGGTGGTCCGTAGAGCCAGTAGCTGTCAAAAAGAAAGAAAAAAACATTGTTTTTAAACAAGGCTTCATAATAGCAAATACAATCATGTTATTGCTGTTGTTGTTTATTCTAGTTCTTTTTGGCTTACGGTGTTGGCCAGCATGCTCACCTCACAGTGACAGTATCCACTGGTTTGAGTCTTGGTTTGGGGGCTTATTCCTGTGTGGAGTCTGCATGTTTTTTCATTCTCTCCAACTTTAAAATGTATTATCCTCTTAAAGTCTAAAGACTATTAGGAGAATCGATGTGTGAATGTGAATGACTGTCTGTCTCTCTGTGTTTGCCATGTGAAGGAGTGACCTGTCCAGGAAGTGCTCTGTTTGCGTCTCTTGTCAGTCAGGATTGCCTCCAGCACCCAATGACCCTACCCTGGATAAAGTGATATAGAAAGCTGGTCGATGAATAGAAGGGCTTATTTGGGACAAAGTGATATCGGAGCCTTTACCAGATACTGCAAAAAAAATGTTTAAATCCACAGCGCAACAGGGACAAGGGATTTTTGGCTGTTGAAGATGATGGCTGCTTGTTTACGCCATAATAGAAACAGTAAAGGAGAAAATGTCTTTTTTGTGTAACGGTGTTTATAGACCTGCATATATCTGTTACCTTCCATAGACTTGTATTATACTATCTGTATCGTACTGTATGTCAAATCATATTAAAGCTGTAGAAGTTTTTGGTGGTTGGACACTTCTGAGAAATACCCCATTGTTGGTGGTTTATGGTCTCATGAAAACTGTTTTCCTCATGCTCCAGTAACAGGAAACCATTTCGGCTAGTGCCAGTTTAACCGCCGCCAGTAATCATTTCATCTCTATTGGATTTGGTAGGTGGCAGGAAATTGATCACAAATCCCCGCTAAAAATAATCCAAAGTGTCTGTTTGTGTGGCTGTCACTGAAAAGCACCAATTCATCTGTCCATCCATCCATCTTCCACGTCTGCCAAGCCAGGATTTGAGGGCCTGGATCCGATCCCGATCCCAGGCAGGGTACCCCCCCTCCGTCACGGGGCAAACGCAGAGAGAGACAGACAATCATACTCAAACCCTGCAGACTGAGATTTCTGTCAAGTTTAACATCCATCTCTTTGGGTTGTGGGAGGAAGTTTAAAATGTCCACACACGAGTACAGCAAACTTAAGACAAAGCATGAGAGGAAACATTCAGTTCATTCAAATGTCCGTTTTCTACTAATAAAGGTTTTCTTTAAATAATTAATATATATTTTTTAATGCAACAAAATGGCTTGGGGCATTATTAGATTTTGCTGTTTGAAAAAAAAAAAAAATGTCCTGAATAGCACTTTCCATTTAAGGAATAGATCCACTTTCTGTAACTATTGCCTGTAGTTGATTCTGGACATTTCACTCTGGCTCTTCATATTTCCACAATTAAAGAGCCTCCCCTCCCAGGCTCACTCTAACGGCTGGCCATTAATCAGTCCTTGCGCTCGATTTCTCTTCTGCCACAGGTTATGATTTTCACATTACTCCGCACTACTTTGCTGCCATCCGACGGGAAAATGACCCCAACCTTTACCCAGCCCCTCCTCCGCCACACACACGCGCACACACACACACACACACACACACACACACACACACACACACACACACACACACACACACACACACACACACACACACACACACACACACACACACACACACACACACACACCTCTCGAAATGACTCAGAAAGTGAGACATTCGCTGTTTGTAGAAAGCCAACCTGTACACAGGCTCGGTGTGAAAGCGAGGTGTTACAGTACGCGTTGGCGCGTGCGCTGGAACATGTGTGAGTATTGGACCCTCAGTAAGTTGAAGGGGTAACTGCCAGCCCCCCCCCCCCCCCTTCCACCCGTCTCACAGCCATTATCCTTTTCTAATTACACTTTCCTTCTGAAACAGTGGATCAGAGGGCACCATTGACTGCTTTTAATCCGTCACCAAATTTTAATTAACACAGACGTGACCCCCGTCTCCGATACATCCCGGAGAACGTCGGGATCACAATAACTCATAAATCACAGCCAGAGATTTCATTCCCCTCGCTTTCCTCCGCTGATGAATTTTCTGATGGGGGCTGGTGCTTGTTAATGTCAGGAAAAATATGAGAAAGGGGAGGTGAGAGAGACGGAGGGAAAGTGTGTGAAGACAGCAGGAAGATGAACAGAACGGCTAAATTGTGAGAAATAGTGTGTCTTTATTTGTATGTAAGAGAGATGGAGTTGGAGAGCAAGAGAGAAATGGCAGCAGCTCTGGTACGCTGTCAACCTTTGAGAGATTTGTTACCGCGGAGAGGATTATGGAGGCTGTGAAATGGGGTTGTGTTAATATGCCCGGTGTTGAGGAACGTGACGTGGGCCAGCCAGCCTCACCGGCTCCAGAAATCAAAAGGCTGAACAAGTCGACAGCGACGTTCAGAAGAATCTGTTCGCGCATATATATATGTGTGGACGTGTGTAATGTTCTTTCATCAGTGATTTAAAGCACATTCTGATCACATTAATTACTTCTCATTTGTTGGAATTAATGTGATTGGTGTCCTTATATCACAAACTATCATAGACAGTGATGTGATGTCCGTGTGTGTGGGTGGAGGTATGGTGGAGGTGGAGGTGGGCAGGGTGCCGGCGTTTGTTATTACTAAATCGCTCATCCATGCAACTAATTAAGATGCATAGCATCCCCCTATGAACGTCAGTGTCGCTAATTATCAAACAATGTAGTGCTCACCAGATATGAGAACTGGCAGCCTCTGTAGTCATGTTACCAACCTATTACTGCTACAATTACCAAGTGCCTGTCATTCTCCTTGTTAGTCATCTGGCTTCATTTTTTCTTAAATAACATCTTCGTCTTTTTCCCCTCTCCCTCTCTCTCTTTCTCTCTTTCTCTCTCCCACTTGCCCTCTCTCCTTTCCTCTCTCCAGGCTATGGCTTTGTGGATTTTGACAGCCCAGCTGCAGCACAGAAGGCCGTTTCGTCTCTCAAAGCCACCGGGGTGCAGGCCCAAATGGCCAAGGTAAGGAGTGTTTTTAAACAAGTCATCGTCTCCACTGCACCGTGCATTAATATCGGCGCTCCGCCGTGCATTCAGCTCCCTCTGGAGATTGAGCATTATACATCTAACACACCTAATAGTTCTCGCTACAAACAGGTTTTGACCATAAACACATTTTTATAGTAAGTAATTTTCCACTGCGCTTCTCTATTAAATGACAAGCTTGCTCAGTCTAATATCTGAAGACTCTTGAATGTGGGCTGTTAACTGCATGCGTTATACGACGAATTGGGAGGCGACTGCGGCAGCGTGTCGGTCTGTTTTATCTTCGTGACGCTCTGTGGACGGCTTGTTCAAATGTGGGTCCCCAGTTTCAAGTCGTGACGTGGGCTTCTCGTTGCGTCTACTGTATGAGGAAGTGCATGTGGGTTCCATGACAGGAACCCTCCCTGGTCGAGCCGAGGTTTGACCAGCCGATGTGCTGCAGCTTTATTAGACTACTAAAGTGAAAGCAGATGAGATGAGCCATTTCAGGAGAACAAAGGAGGGCCTGAGTGAGTTGTTCAGTGAAGTCGCGTTGATGGACAGTGACACTCATGAAGAGCTGTAGCGGAGAAGAAACCACATGGTGTCTGCTAATAATCGAATTCATCATCAAAACATAGAGTTTTGTGTCTCATCTTCGCATTGTGGCAAGATTGTTACCAGTTTTCAAAACAATCTAAGTTGCATCGTTTCCTCTTATAACTGACAATCACTCATGTCTAATGGGCGATAATTAACCGAGGAATTTTTGTTTTTCATTGTCAAACTGTTAAATTACTAAATCCGAAGATGAATGATTGAAATAAGTTTCATCTGATTTGGTTTCATTGGTCTTTAGTAGCGTTTGTGACTGTTCCTATTGTTAACCAGAGCATGAATATATACCATTGCCACAAACTATACTATATAGTAGCTGATCTGATCATTTAGTATCTAAACTTTTTTCACTTACAGTCAGATTTAATCATGTGAAGATAGCCACTGGCCCCTGAAAACATAATTTTAACAAATAAAAAATTGTATGTTAATATGTGATGATGCTTCTTCACTTTATTGTATTACATTCTAGTCATAGGTGAACAGTATAGGTGTGTTCTTGGTTATATTTCATTTGCAAAACAGAATATAATGAGAGGCAGAGAACAGCGGGTGTGTGGGCCATTAAAGTCTGACCTTGGGCTACGATTGTCACCAACGCCAAACTCTGGACTCTGGCACAGTTTTGTTTGTGATTAGTGATGATGAAATCCTCAATTTCCAGCTTTGTTGTGTTAAACCTTGGGATGGTCATTCCTCCTCGCTGTCCTCACACACACTGTTTTCTAAAAAGTCCTCCCTTGCAAACAGACTGACAATTTCAGCCCCCCACTGGGGTGTGATGTGCTTTCTGTGACCTTCAGCAAACAAACAGCAGCAGCTTCATCTTATCAGGGTGTATCATATCAGTGGTAATTACCTTAAGAGGTTGATAGAGAAATTAATTTGTCTTCTCATGCATCCAGATTTATTAATTACAAACACCTTCTCAACTGCTGAAATCTGTGTGTATTTGTTACTTTTAACGTATAACAGCCGCAAATGTTATCTCTCTATCTTTCCAACTCTCGAAGCATTTAAAAACATGTTATCTCTCGATCAAGTAACACTGTCACTTGAACTGTAAAGTCTTGATAACTGGAACAAATAAATTCAGTCACTATAAAACATGTTCTCTCTGACAACGTATAAGGCTTTAAATAACAACAATGTTACATGAACAGCAATTATGCTGCTTTTACCCTTTTATCCTACCTTTATAATACATGTCAGCTATACTGCATGTTGATGATCGAATGTCATGTCGTCTCCCAGAGTGGTTGAAAGCTCAGATAATGAAACAATGAAATACCAAAATGCTCATTTCAAACTTACTTTTTTATTTACGATTATTTTACAATTACAATTGCAATTCAATGTGTTTTAGCAAAAGAGACTGAAGTTTTATAATAGATTCTCACATATTTGATTGTGTGACCAAATAAATAGCGCTTCCAGTTTAGGAAAATCATTGATATTGTTTTCTGTGTGCTAACCCTCAGGGTCAGGCTCCCAATGATCACGCTGTCCTTTTTCTCATTTTTATCTTCTAAATTTTTCATGTCCCCGCTGACTGCACAGAGACTCACCATAGGCTAAAAGCACAGCAGGCCCCCCTCTCCCCGGACGTCTCTGACAGACATGCCCGCATCACTAAGCCCAGCTTTTCTTGTACCAGTCAAAGATTTGGTGGTAGCAGAATATCTAAACAGGTGGAGAAAATGTCAATAGCATTGAAGCAATAAATATGGTGATGACTATAAGGGTGCACCATGAGTGATTTTCACAGATGAGATGGCACGCGTTTGATCTGATCCAAAAAATGACGCCCCCTCCCTCCCTCCCCCCCCCTCTAAAGCCAAAGGAGGTCTGATGAGATGGAGAAATGCGATGGCAGGAGTGAAGATGACAGAATTGATGATAACGATGAAGGCGGCAATTATTTTGATCAAATGGGATGAGATCTGACAGGAGGAGATGATATTCTGCGTGGTGCTCAGGTGTGCCATTTCTCAAATGCGCCATTTGGCCGTTTCCTCTCCCCCACTAGTGTCCTTCTTCCAATATTTATAAGAGTGCAGGCTCTCAGAATACAGATAAAAAGCCCCGCTCTTTGTCCATCTCATTTTAAGACCACACTTTGCATCGCAACCTTTTTCCTCCGTCAATATTTTCATGAGTGGGGTCTTGTGTCCCAAAACAATAGAGCTGACCTTTTTAAGAATTTTGTGTGTGTGTGTATGTCTGTGTGTGCACACACACAGTCACAAAATAATTTTCTATTAGCATTTCTGTATATTAGTTTATTTTTGAATGCTCCCTTGTTCTGTTCACACAAATGGAAAGGCCAGCATTCTGTGCTGCGGCTCTCTGCTTTTATTACACTTGTGAGAGACATTAAGGAGTAGTTTGCTTTTATAGACTATTCGTGCATCTCTCTAATGTCTCTTTACCAGGTATCACAACCATCACTCTACCAGCTCCTCCTCCTCCTCCTCCACACCTCCACCCCCTCTCTTCCCTCTCTCTGACCCTTTTTTTTTTTTATTCCGCTTAATGCAGGGTTTTTTTCTCACCATCACTTATTCCTCAGCACACATTTATGACCACATTTATATTCATATGCACCATGTGTTGCCCCGCCAAACACCCAATAAGCGCAATTTATTTCCATCAATAATTAACAGCATGTTGTCTCTGTGTCGGCGTACCTGCCAAGGTGTCTCTGACACCCCCGCGTCCTGTCAGAGCGGAGCGGTATTCCCCCGGCGGGGCTGAATGAAAACGCAGGTGAGGATTGAGGAAGGTGTAAATCACAGAGACGACTCCTCACGCCACAAACAACCTCCGCAGTAAGAGTGATCAGCCGCTTCCTCGCACTCCCTCCGCTCCATTTTGTCACATATATATCTCTATCCACAACAAAGTAATAAACGAATAGCAAATCAGAGCCAGAGGCTTTGAGCTCATTAAATAAAACTGTCACGGTAATCAAGTTGCACCTTTTTTTTCCCTCTCCTCAATGCCATTAAAACGCTTTTATTAAGGTGGCGTATTTTAAACACAGCTGCAAAGAAAAGGCAAGAAACTGAGGGGGAAAGCGAAGCGTCATTCGGTTTCCTCTATTTCCACCAATGTAACAGCTTGCCGTCTCTCTCCTCTTACTCCCCTTGGAATTTGAAATACCAAAGCAGCAGAGATGAAACATTGCCTTCCTTTTGTCTCTCCCTCCCCTGGGGTTGGTGACAGCGAGAGGGAGGAGAGCAGCCATAATTAAGACACCTAAAGGACACTTCCCCTCTGCACCTCCCTTCCTGTCACTCACCTCTACACAAGTCACAGATAAGAACACTTAACATAGGTGTGTGTGTGTGTGTGTGTGTGTGTGTGTGTGTGTGTGTGTGTGTGTGTGTGTGTGTGTGTGTGTGTGTGTGTGTGTGTGTGTGTGTGTGTGTGTGTGTGTGTGTGTGTGTGTGTGTGTGTGTGTGTGTGTGTGTGTGTGTGCGCGCGTGCGCACACCTAATAAAATACACCTTTGGTTAGGAGTGCTTTTCTTCATGCACTCGCCTGGCCGTGTATATGTAGAGAAACCGATTTCGATTTTTGCCTGAGTTGACATTGTATAGATGATTTTTCACCTTGATGCAAAGAGAAGCGTGTGAAGATTGTTACCGCTCTCATGAACAAGAGCCAAGAGATGATTAGCCCGGCTTAACATAAACAGGCAAACAACTCGGCTCGATCTGAGGTCCATAAATACCTCTACGAATTAAGCTCAAGTAAATAAGTGGGAGACACTGTGTTTATTAGAAGCTGTGAAGTGTATTTTGAAAATGTACTAGTTTAATAGTAGGCAAGATAATTCCATCCAACTCGACCAGCCATCCCAGAACAAACACATGCAGACACAGACGACGACACACACTCACATTCATATCTATAGAATTAAACCAGGATACATAGGGGAAATAACAAAAAACAGGCACACAGAGAACAGGCGAACTCCACAGAGAAAGCTAAGGCCAACCTGGACTCAAACCAGAGAACTTCTCGTTAAGACGCAAGCACTAACCACTCCAGCACTGTGCAGTCCATGACGGAACATGGTGGCCATGAAAAGTATTTCACCTTCAAGTTTGAAGCCGCATTTTTATTTTATTCAGTCACCGTTTAAATTAACTTTTAAATTTGGGAATAATCTGGTCTCTTTAATCGACAATTGCAACAGGTGACACCTACAATCCAAGCCAATAACGAGCTATATTGTAGTCAGTGTTGGATTGGGGAACTATTTATTCCTGCCTTCTGCACACATGTGTGCTTGGACTGGACTACAAGCATATATTTGCCTCTCCGCACTACATGGACTCTATTCTCTGTGCCACTTTGCTCAGATGGCTTTCCAAACCGAGAGAACTGACACGTCGAGCAGACAGAATGATAACAGGTAAACGCAGCGTCTAGCTCCGTAGATGCAAACCTGTCAACCAGCCGCTCGCCTCACTCTCCGCAGGCTGCCATTTTCCCCTTGAGCCAATCAGACTGAATTATGGGAAGGGCGCCCTCGATTGTGGTGTCTGTGTCGGAGAGGTAATTCCGCCTGACAGCTGCTTGCTTTCAGACAACAGCCAGTCTTTATGGAAATCATCCCTCCCTATTCTCGCCGCAGTCGGCTTCTGCTGATAACAGCCCGCACCAAAACAAAGCTGTCCTTTTGCTTCTTTTATTTTTTTTTTTGTATTTTTTTCTCTCAGTTTTGGACAGTTAAGAATTAGCAAACCAACTCAAACCCCATATGGAGTCCAAAAATGAGCGCTCTACTTCTCTGTAGTAGTGACGAGTCCAAACTTTGGATTTGACCAGAAATCCTATGATACGTACAAAGATGCCTGGAGATTTGTGGTTACCCTTCAAACGGTTGGAAAGGTTCAATTTTCTTGACATATTGGATAAAAGTTTTTTCCCAGTATTAATAAATGAGGGTAAAAGTTTGAGGGGGAGCGATTATCCTCATTTACAAGGATTTTTTTGTTCACAGTGTTGGGTCGCTTCTCATGATTCACAGTTAATAAAACATGTTTTTTTCCACTTTATACGGGCCCTGTGTGCAGCTCCTTAGTTCACCCTCTGAGTAAAACAAGCTGCTTTAACTCTGTTCTTTCTTTGAAAGCCATTTTCTTTTGATTGGCCAGCACCTGGGAAGCATTTCTTTCAACAGTGCTGGGTCTGCCAACGGACAGCATCCAGTGCTTGTAGTTTTACATTATATATGTGACTGAAAACTCTAAAATTAGGATTTTTCTACTGCTATTACTTCAAAATATTTTTTGAAATGAACTGTCCTTCAGGTTGCTGGATGTCGCACTGAGCGGCGGTTGCATTTCCACAGATCCGCTGCCCCTTGTTTGAATAGCCAGTATTTATAGGGTTCACAGAAGCTACAGGCAGACAGGAAGGCGCTGCTTGCCCTTCATTTCACATTACAGTGGGGAAATTATGCTAAAAGCGTCATTAAAGTGCCTCCATGAAGTGAATCCCAAATGTTTATGATAACGTAGCGTGCCCACACTACCCCGTCAACCAGTAGTCACCGGTAAATGCCTCCGATGGTTTAACGACGTGAAGCGAACCAGTGTTCACTCCTCCTGCTCTCTCTCTCTGTCTGTCTCTCTCTCTCTCTGTCTGTCTCTCTCTCTCTCTTTCTTTTTCTTTCCTTCTATCATACATTTTCGCATCCACTTCCTTTCTCTTGCTCTGTCTCCTCTGCTTGTCTTTTCCTTTCTCTCTCTTGGGGAAGATTTCCTGTCAATATCACATTTATATTCATGTGAAAAGCACGTATCCCCCACTGGGTGGTCTGCAGTCAGTCAGCAGTCTTCTTATTATCCTTTAAAGGTGACTCCTCTGACGTCTTCGCTCCGCTGACACCCCGGACCCAGTGGTTTGGCTCAACACAGGGTGACCTCCCGGCAATAATCAAAGGGACGGCTGACAGTGCTGTTACAGTTCGTTGCTGACTGCAGCTTGCCCAGTGGAGCCCCCCCCCCCAAAAAAAAAATCTGGAGAAAATGTAGGGGGAGTTCAGTGTATTGTGTATACAAAAGGATAATTGGCCAGACTTTTGGGGATACAGGTGCTCACTCAGCAGCATCGCTCCCCTCCCCGTTCCATGTGCCCCACCTTGAATGCAATGCCATTTCCCCTCTGACTTCCACCTCACTGTTTATTCACAAAGCATATGGTGTCAGTGTGGTGATCAGCACTTTCCCTCTGAAGCTGCCATCAACTGGCGCGTCCGGATAATTATAGCCTCTCACAGCAGCTTATTTTCTCCCATATATTTTTTTTTTTTCCCAACCTCCCATCTAAAGCCGGCATGTAAGGATCTGATTGAGGCTTGTCAGGATCAAGGCGACGCAAGTACTTTCTTAGAGAGACGTGATGCTTAAGCAAGCACCTGTTGCTTTAATACTGTTCACCAAGGTGACGGGAAGACTTTCAGACACTTTTTTTTAACTCAATTAATGCTGTTTTTTGCACAAATAACCCTATGTCTCTTCTCTTCTGAACTTTATACATATACAATGAAGCACCTCAGCACCATTTTATATCTCCCCCACTTTAATGGAAATTCAAATCCGGGTTGCAGCAGGAAAGGCATCAATCTTAAAAACGAGTCGAGTCTACACTGCAAGTTGCAACGACTTGCCGTGTCGATCGCTGTAAAAGGGAGCCGCCCAATAGACCATCATCATGATCAAAAGGATTAGGTTTGCTTTATGATACTGCTGGTTTATAGTAGAGTCTGACAGTTTAAATGAGCTCGTGAACATTTTTTTTTTTTTACAATGTGATTTAAAGTCTTGCTTTATGAACTTAAATGACAGTGACATGAATAAAGGAAGATTGGTGATTCCCGCAGCTATATCTGCACTGCAGTGACATGATGTGACTCATTAAAGAGAATATACCACCACTTTCTAATGTGGCGTTTGTGGCTCAGTGCAACATCCTCTCCTCGCTGTTTGTCCTGCAGAAGTGATAGTTTTGAAGGGCAAAGCCAGTGAGAGTGAGATGGACCATCTGACAAGTACTGGCTCCCAAGCACCTCTGTTGGCTTCCTCTGTCTCTGCCGTCTAATTACGCTTCAATCATCCGCGGGAGCGCTGCGTGCGGTAAATTATTTCGCCGAGCAGTGGGGAGACGTGCCGAGCTGCGAGCATGAGAGAAAGTGAGATACAGAGACGCCGAGACTAAGTAGAAATCAGTGAAAGATGGGGAAGAAGAAGTAAAAAAGAAAAGATTAAAAGATTGCGAGGGGAAAAGAGGAATATAAGTGGATGACTAAAAATGGGGGACATTAAAAAACGAAAGAGCACTTGCTGGTGAGAGTGAGCTCTGCCACCCTTAATGTCACCTTCGACAGCCCATATAGCAGCAGACAGGCCAGCACTAATGAACAAAGTCACAGATTTATCAGACAGAGGGAGGTGAGGGAGAAAATGATACGTGAAGAGACGAAGGGGAGGGGCCTCCGAAGAATGACCAAGTATCGCCTCCTGTGATATTTGACAATTTGAATGGACTAAAACTCACATTTTCGCCTGCAACAATTAGCCATATGTTCACGCACTGAAGTATGACCTAATGACTAAAACTAATGCCTTTCGCGTGTTCACAAATTAGCTGGCAGTTTGTTTAAATGAGAGCATAAATGGTGTTAGAAACTCTCTTGAGTTGTGTGTAGCAAGTGTTGCTTTCGTGCAAGTGTCAACTGATACTCGTTTCCCCCCTCTGTGTGCAGTCAGACTCAAAGTCATTCCTGGGATGTTGTACTCGCCTCCTTTGCATGTTGAAACCGCAGCATCATACGTCCAAGAATACCAATCAGACCAAATGGGAGCTCGAGGGCTCATCATATCCATTCATGTATCAGATCCAGACTCCGCGCTCATTGGCTTGGTAGCCTTTAATGTTACTCGTGACTTTTGCCACCTGCCGACTTTAAACGGACTCTGCCGCAGTTCATTTACTCGACAGGTTAGCATTTTAATTTGAATGCTTATATTTTTTTCTGAGTTTACACCTTCTTTTTGCTCCTGTTGTGATGCAGCTAGGATTCAAATGAATGAGTTTTGTTTATTCATTGTGATGGGGCGAAGGCAGAGTACGCCACAGGAAGAACACACACACTTGGTCCATCACACTTACGGACGATTTAAAGCCACGCGTGCCTTGGATAAACATGCAAACCCACAGAGAAAGGCCCCTAAAGCCAACCTGAGTCTTGGATATTATCGCTGTGGGGGCGAGAGTACTGTGAACATAAAATACAGTTTAATTGCATTGAAACAACATTTTGCTCTATCTACCTTTTGGAATAATTTATAGCCACATTTTGGCCTCAACCTCACACAAAGCAATCACAGCGCTATCCATCATTTCCCTCCAGAACTCAGGCGCGCTCACACTTTGCTGTATATCCTGTTCGTAAATATGCCACACTGAAAAGAAAATGACAGCTTGTCTTCAAGACGGAGGGTGCTGTTTTGACTAATTAACTGTTTGTGTGGGACAAATTAGTTGTCTATTGAAAACGTGAAAAAAAGAGAGTCGAAAACAGATTCTGCCTGCTCCTGGAAATTATGACATGAACACTCCCATGTGCATGAAAGAACAGCAGGTCACTTTGGAGCCACAGCAGGATATGAAAGGCTATTTAACGCATTATTCTGCCAAAAAAATCATCCCAAAAGCTGTAAGCAGAACTTCCGCTCCTGATAATGTTTTGCCAAAACTCATTTCAGACGGTGTGTGATTGTTGAATCACTCAGATTTTACATCACTGACTTAAGACCAGGATTAATCTGGTCAGTTGTGCAATGCAGCAGGAAAGGTCCTGACCACGTCTGGATCACATGTGCACAATGAGGAGGATGACGCCACCTTAAAACACTTCCACGCCATACCGGATGCGATGCAGATTTCATGATTAATCATTTTTAAGCAGTCTGCAGCTTTTTGAAGTTAATGATTCACATTCCCTCCCATATCATGTTAGTGTTTCCAAAACAGAAATTCAGCGGAGTTTATAAAAGAATTGCAGTAATTCCGACTTGATCTTTCATCAACAAACCTGTTTTTATTGGTTTCTTTGTGAATGTGTAAGCTATTTGGTCTTGCTACTAAAATGAATCTAATTAAAGCAGTTTGGAGTAGTTGTATTTATGCATTTGTGAATACCACCCATTATCTTGCTAAATTGCTCTGAAATAGCCTTGTGCTTAAATTGCAGGCTTGAAAAAGAACATTGATGGCCTGAATCCTCAGTATGTTCAATGCTGCCATGCTTGCTTTGAAGCAAACATAAATATGGCTTCTTTTTTTTTTTCCCCCGGTTTGGTAATGGCCACAGTGTGCAGTTATTTGAATCTCTTTGATGTGGCAACTGTGCCAACCTGCTCGCTGTCTCTGCGAATTGATCTGGCTCAATTAGCACGGCCCGCAGAGACGGCGTTCAAAGGACTGGGCTTCAACACTCAACATTGACACACATAGACCAGGTGAAGCGCTTTGCATTCATTTACTCGGCTGGCCCGGAGAAGACAACCTGTGAATAGATGCGAAAATTGGAAAATCAATGGTGCAGCTTCAGTGTTGAGGGAAGCTTTTACCAAGAATGTGTGAGGCATTTTTAACCAATAGAAGCTCATTTCCCCACAGTAAGGTAGATCTAAATAGGATTTGGCTACATTTCTATTTCCTAAATGTATAATCACGGCCGCATGTGCATTCCACTGTGCTTCGTGTTTGTGTTTCCTGTATCCAAGTCCTCACTGCAGGCCCTCTCATCCTCACGCCTCTCTTCTCTGATTCAGCTGACCCACTTCAATTTGTCTTCATCAGTCATACCAATTAACTCAGGGATTAGATTCTTCAATGCCAGCCACCCCAGTCCTCCATGTATAGCACCAGCTCTGCATTGTCTATCTATCCCTTCATGCTTTTGCTATCCAATCCCAACCATGCTGGATATCTGGAAAAATGTAATCCTTCAAGAAACGTGTCTGTGGCAACCCTTAATCTCACCTTCAGTCGTAAGCACAAAGTTGCATTTTTTATTTGTTTGGTTTTTTTGGAGCTTCTTATCTGTTCCCACAAGTGAAACAAAGCATTATTTTGTAACTTACAATTATTAAACGGGGTGAAACCTCTTAGCACTAGCTCTTTCTTACACACAAACCTTTTTTTAAGAAACATCAGAATGTGCTGCGGTCGATGTTTTGCACTGAATTCAAAAGTGAGTATGAATGTATGACTCATAGGGGGTTTTACATGATCTCACAGATTTATAGGCTCCACAACATCACTGTGAATACACTACAAAATCAGTTGTCACAGTGATTTGTGATGATGTGAAATAATTGCATGCTCTGTGTGCAAAGACTGCAAGTTTTCATGAAAAAAAACAAAAACCGTTGAGTGTTGAATTGGTGCCTGAACTAAAGGAAACAAAGATGAAAAAAGTTTGAGATTATGCAAATCCATCAGTACTTACTAAATGTCCCCCAGTGAATATATTAAAACACAGGCTTTAAATTCATCTTTAATTTACCAGAAAATGTAATTTGATTAATGTTTTACGCCTACTGCAGCTCCACTAATCCGTACGCTAACTTTAAGCTCCTGCCTACATCCACTCACACACTTACTCATCATGCTTAGTCACCCTACATATTCACTGGTGGTTTGCAAAATAGTTAATTATTGCCTGTGTAAGTAATAATTTTCACTTTATTTGGTCAGATGTAACTGTGCTTCTCTTGTTTATAGACGAAACGGAAAACAGCCTCTTTGTATTTGTTTCCCAGAAATATTAAGTTGATCAATACACTTTTGTTTTACTGTTAGACGCCTTTTGATTCCCATAATTGTGAATCGTTGCATCTGTTGCGCACCCGCAGGCAACCTGCTCGTTTCCCTTCAGCCGTCAGCCACAACTTTTTTCATCTCGTGCTTCCTCCACTCTCTCTCCCTCTCCATTTAATGAATTCTATGGACATGTCATGTGAAATTACACTGACTGTTTCCATTTCCAGTGGCTTCAATCATATGTGAGAGGTCAGGAGTATGGAGGGAGCTGTGAGTCCAGGCAGAGCAGGCCAGGGCTGGAGTTGATGAACCAGCTCTTTGACACCGGCACAGTGGCTCATTCTGCTTAATGAGCAGGAGGAAGGCCATCTTAACAAGTCCCTTTTCATCTTTCTTATCTCACTTCCTCTGCTCCCATGACTCTTTGTATGTGGACATGCCGACTGGAGGCGATACTATAGACAATGGAGTTTTCCATCAATATGATGCACAGTTTTTGTTATTTTCTGTTTCCCCTCAAATGTTATTCACTGATATTTGTCACTCTACTCAAAAGTAATGGATGGTTGAAAACTCAAGGTCAGCGTCGTCCGTCAAAGCTCGGAGGGCCCTTGCCCTTATGACACCGGGCCTGGTGAGCATGCACATAGTTTAGACACACACACACACACACACACACAAACACACACAAACATACACACGCTGCAAATGTTACTCTGCAGAGGAAGAGCTTGCAGTGGGGTAGAGAAGCGGAGCTGGTACCTGAAGGGTTTTCTCAAGGGTGCGGAAGGATTTAGAAATGGTCAGCAGTTTGGAGGGAGAACTTAAGAGGAGAGGGGTATATGTGTTGCACTTGGTTGTTTCAGCCCCCCTCTGAGATGATTTCAGATCATTGCATCTCTTTTTACATCAAAAACAGCACATCAGCACATTCTTGAAGTCCAACTGTATTAAGTTTTATTTTGTTTGTTTTTCTTTCAGCGTGTGATTTTTTCTTTTTTTTAAAGAAGTTATGTTACCAAAGTTTTCACTGTTGCCAATGAGTTATGGTTGAAATGTCCGTGTTTAAAAAGTATCTACCATGCAAATACACATTTTTTTGCCTTTATTGAATGTCATATTAAACATTCACTGGTATCACTTTTTTAGTGTTTGCAAGTGTCAATATTTAGTCTGCATGCATTGTGATGTCTGATGTGCGACTCCATGCTGACTTGTTGTGTTGTCGCTCTCTCGTTGCCTCTCCTCTTATCTCCATTTGTCTTTGTTATGTCTCTCACTGTTTTCTGGTTCTCTCCGCTCCGCCCTTAAAAGGAGCGGTTCTGTCTCCTTCACTTACTGTAGGCGTGATGCCTGGCCTGAGTGCCGGTTTGTTGTGCTTTGCTTGTGACACTTTTTTTGGGGTTTTTTTTTTTTTTTTTTTTCTTATCGCTGTATAATTCGTGCCTTCTTGGTGTTGCTGCTGTGTTTTGTGTGTGAGGTGTATCTTGTGCCATCTCCGATATTATCTTCGCATTATCTCAGCACTGCTGTCCTGATGTTATCGTATGGCACAATCGAGGTGGTGACCTTTCTCTTTGATAGCATCTTAAAATGCTCGCTGAGATCATAGCAGCTCCTTTGAAGTTTTTCTGTCTGTTCTAAACTGTTAATCTGATTTTTAAGCATTTTTTTTTAGTGTTGAATGTCAAAATATTCCATTTTTGTTTGGGGTTTTCTTTTTGGAACTTGTTTTCTCTCTTTTGCCTCTCAAAAGCTTTATAGGGTTCTCCTGGAAGTGTACATTTTCACGTGCGTCAAACATGTGTAGCTCACAGCAGTATCTTTGTTTCTGTCAGCAACTGTGATTCGTGTGCTGCCATCGTTTGCGTTCGCCTGTGTTAACGCGGCTGCGAGTCTGTGTTGTTACATTTGACTCAGAGCATGAGGATGATTCACAGCAGATGGCTGCCGTCTACCCAAGGAGTATGACAGCTGAAGAAAGTTAAAACTGAGAATGGTAGACAAGCTAGAATCCGGAGGAAAACCAGGGATGTGATTACCATCAAACCATCCGCTCAGTAGAGGGAGCATCCATGCGCGTACCGCTCGCTGCTTGGTATGTGACATAGATACAAAATGTCTCCTGGGCTAATTTGCAGAGCGCAACACAGTCTTCATAGATTCATTCTGAAGTTAGCAGTCAAACAGAATCAACTCTTTTTGCCTCAATGTAGCAAAAATAAGACTGGAGACTCCCTTAAATGTGTACCCGAGGCTATTTGCACATCAGTTGATCTGCTAATGCCTCCTTTCCCTCCCTGTTGCCCTCGTGTGCGCTGGATCTTTTGAGAGTCAAGTTTACATCTTCCTCTGATGTCCGATACATTTTTCTTTTCAATCGGGTTCCTCATCAGAAAACTGGTTGGCCTCCTCAGCCTTCGCTAACCCTCATGAGAATGAATCAGAGCTTTGTACAACGCATGTTTTCAAAGCTGTGTTATAGTCAGCACCAATTGCAACTGCCAGCATATGGCACGGAGTCAGCATTCCTGCATTAGCCAGCTACGTACACCTCATATCTGTCAAAAAAAGGGAAAAACTCAGCCTGACAAGTTATCTGGAAGGAGGCACTGCTGTGGCCAGTAATGATCAATCAATAAAAGGTCTCTTTGTCAGATGAAGGTAATGTATGAGGATGATTTCATTCATTATATCTATCTATCAGGACTCACTGCCCCTTGATTTGATCCAAGTGTGCTCAGAAATAATCAGAGCAGGGACAGAGCAAGACATTGAACCAATTTACAAAAACAAAGGTAGGTGTCTTGACGATGAGGAATCAGATTAACACGCATAGATCTCTCCTGATACTGCGATGGCTTCATGCTGTATACCCAATAGTCTGAATCATTGTACATCTGTACATGTATAATTAAAATAGTAGATAACAGCAGGCAGATGTGAGAGAAAGACAACATACAATAAATGTAATGAGGAGCTGCAGAAAAGGCCAACCCTGGAGTTCAGGATGTTAACTAAAATCAGTTTTCAAAGCTTCACTATGATCAAAAAGACAGGGTATTTCAGCTTTATGTAACTATGTACTCTGAAAGACTAAAAACAGCCATTGTATTTCTGAAATGCACATATGAGATCAAGTTATTACAATTATCTGGTTATTCCCAGTTCAGCACATGTAAACAGGCTGATAATAAAGATCTTCAAAGGTTTGTCCTTCACTCAATTTATGCAAAGACTCACTTGCAAATGTAACATGTGTCATGTTTCATCTAAGTTAGATAGATACATTTTCAATGTTACAGGGTTTGTACATCTGTTCTTCATATAAGGAACATTTCCACTCTCTCTACACTTCAATGAACACTTTCTGCATTGTGGATTGTTTCACCACAACTGATTTCTTTTTTGTTTCATCTTTCTTTTCCTATCCAGTTGCTGTAAGGGCAAGTTTGCACCTCTGCCCTGAGTTTTACTCAAAACGTGTCGCTACCAGGGTTTGTACCTGTATATACCGCCCACTATTAATTGTTTGCAGGAATTCACAGATGCTGGGTGTTTGTGAACTAAGAATGAAGATGTAAATTACCCGCTGCCATCTGCAATAGTGTTAACCCCTGTGTGTTCTGACAATATAACACACAATAACTCATAAATAATGGATGAGTGAGCTAAAGTTTGTCTTTTGTCATTATTATTTAACTGCGTAATATATTGTTTCTTCAGGGAGGCCAATAAAGAACAAAAACATGGTTTATATGGCAGTTGATAGCAAAGCAGTAATTCTCCTGCTCTATTTTGATTTTATTTACCTTCTTTTATAGTACAGATGTAATACGAAGCAGCCTTTTAGCCATCAAAGTGAAGTTCTTAATCTAATTATAAAAATGAATTCCAGATACTGAATATTCATAATGAGTGCCTACTATCTACTAAAGCAGTGGATCTTTAGTGCCGTGCTGTCACAAGAGAGTTTAATGTTTTGGTTTAATGGTTTGAAAGGTTGCGTCTGACTTACAGTAGGACAACATGTTTTCCCTTAATAAATCAGCTTTGTGATCCCCATGGAAACGGTCACACCCAGCTTCAAAAGCTGACAGCCAGACTTCCTTGTTGCCTCAAGCGAGAGGGCAACGGGGAGGAGGAGGAAGGGGGGGGGGGGGGGGGGGGGTGGGGACAGGCAAGATGGGATCTGAAGAACCAGAGGGAAGTAGAGATGTGACTCCAATCAAATTATTGGCCAATCAAGTCATAACGTGAGTAATTCAAGGCTTACATCGACGGCCCTAATCTCATTGCCTGTGCATTAGTGGCTCAAAGGCGGGCTCTTAGTGAGCACGCTCAGTGGGGGGTCTTGGAGGAGAAGGTGCTTTGATGGGAGACAAGAGAGATGTGCTTTGGGTGGAGTGTGTGTTTGTGTCTGCAAGACGGGAGGAGGCAGACAAGGCGTTGGTTTGTCAAAACGCTGTGTGCTTCTCCACCTTTTTAGAGGAATCCTGTAAAACAGAGCGAAAGCCAAGTTAAGGCTAATGTGAGGTTTACATTGCCTCTCTGTTGCCATCTGCTTCGGTGCCATTGTCCAATGGCAACATCTTTCATTTGCCCAATTACAGAGGAGGATTATGATGTGTTTGTTTTCTGCCCATGGGCTCCCTGGCCACATTTGACTCATGTTTTAGGTACAAAAGTATCATCTCTCCCCTAATGAGTCCTGTCAGCAGAGCCTAGTTAAAGTTATTCTGTCATTTGTGCTTGTAATTGCATTTTTCAACACCTATAGCGTGTGTACAGAATATAATAACATTGCACATACATCCGATGCCACAACTCCATGTCAGCTACCGTTTGGGACTATCTGGACTGTGTTCCTCCATTATTCTGCCGGGCCAAACAAAACCTGATGTCGTTGGAGGAGGTGAAAGTGTCTCTCGAGGAGAGCCTACACCTGGAAAAACATGACAAAAGGTCCTCTGCGTTGAACGGAAGAGGTCCAACAAAGGACCAAACCCTCAGACAGAGCAGGGTTTCCGGCATCTGACACGGGTGTTGAGTGCTTAATAGTGCTCAGTTTCAGCATCACGGGGCCTCAGTGAGAGGAAGTAGGGGGAGAAAAAAAACAACTGCCTGGCATGTTTCCGGGCTCATTTGCATGTGGAGGGTTCCTGCATTAGTGACCCGCACAACCCCCCCCCCACCCCTTGCCTCCATATAGCGTGGATGTATGCACGCACATATACACTGCAACCTCCTCCTGCGTTTGGCGATCTGCATTGTCGAAACAGCTGCCAAGGGAACAGCTTGTCTCAGAAAGAGAGAGAGAGAGAGACAGAGAGAGTGCTGGAGAGAGGGAAGGTAATCAGTTTTTGGAAATATACTGCCTCTCCTACCCCTGCCAAGAGTTAGTTTGTGTTGTGGCTTTTTTCTGGGCCAGTTAGCCCTGGCACTGTGGCTCCAGCCACCCATCTCTCTCCCCCCCTCTCTCTCTCTCTCTCTCTCTGGTTAATTCAACAATGGGGGGTTTAGGTCATAAACTGACAAAAACAACAGCCAAACAGAATGTGGCTCTGAAGTGTGTGTCTTTCTCTGGGCATGTGCTCTGGGAGTGCTCTTTTTTTTTTTTTTTTTTTTTGCTCCTGACTTCAGCCATATGCTTATTTGTGGGTGACAGTCAGGCGTCCACATAAAAGGCTTATTGTTGTGATACCACAGCAAGTATCCATAAGTGAGCAATCACCCTTTTTTTAGAGTGCTGGCGATCT
This sequence comes from Blennius ocellaris, assembly GCF_963422515.1. Classification (NCBI taxonomy): domain Eukaryota; kingdom Metazoa; phylum Chordata; class Actinopteri; order Blenniiformes; family Blenniidae; genus Blennius; species Blennius ocellaris. The sequence continues at coordinate 16,853,903 of NC_137669.1, forward strand.
GCCGTCTCACAATATTGTGGCATGTGTCCCCGTTCTCCCACACACTTATTCTCAGGAACAAATCTGATTCCATCACAACTGACTGACTAAAGCCATTGTACCAATACGGCACCAGTTGAACAAATGTAACAGGCTTATGCACGGTGGATCTAGTTTTTTCCACGCGCCACGTGTCGTAGACCGAGGATGAATAAACAGGGGCGTCCTTCCCCTTCTCTAATAAACCTTGTCAGCTCAAGAGAAAGTGACAGGTTCAGCAGTGTTGCTGGTTAACACAACAACCTATGAATAACCTCATCTCGTAAAACATATGGCCCTTCCATCAAGCATGATACAAACAAGGCAGCCCATGTGAATTAGGGCGTCAATCAAAAAAGCGCCACTTTAATGTGGCTTTGGATATCAGCTTCTGTATTTTCTGAGGCATTGGATACTGAGCAATAATATTTCTGGATTTGTTAAAACGATTAAAAAACTGTGTGAATTGGTATTAGATAAAAAATTTTACAACCTGTTTTTGTTCCCAGAGAGTCAAATATGTGCTCTGTGCACATAGGCCTATCGTGTATCGCCTATAAAAGAAGAAAAAAAAAGCAATGCAGCTGATACATATATATCACTATTGGGACATTTTCCCAGACTCGAGTCTGAAAGCCAGCTAAACATATTTGACTGAATAATCTGAGAACCAGTGCTCACCGGCGCAGCATCAATTAAGATGAAGTGAAGGGTCGATTAGTCTCCGAAAGGAAGGGGAGAGGTAAATGAACTCGGTGCCTTCTCCGGCTGCATGTACGAGCCGGTGACGTTGCAGGCACAGTGGCGAGTGAGCTGTTTACATTCGAGTGAGGATGTATACAAGTGTCTCCTGTCATACTTTTAATCATTCTGGAAGCTTTGGAGACGCTGCACAGCGGCATGGGAATGGCTTTCAACTGTTGCTGTTTAGGGAGGGAGAAAGAGGAAGGAAGAGAGGAAGAGATATGATTCTTTTGCTCCACTGGCTTCTTTTCACCCTGTTACCCCCAACCCCCCCCTCCTTTTACTTTCTACAAAGGTATGTTTAATACATAAAAGTATAATTGCTATCACAGCTGCAGCTCCATCTCCGGCCTGCCTCAGTATTGCACTGGCTGTCTCACAAGGAGAGAGGTTTTGGTAATGGCTCTGAAGTCGGCTTTACAATCACATTTTTTTTTTTCCTTTTAACACTTATCTTTTTTTCCATTGTCTTTCCTTTTCCAATAATTCTGTCTCATTTTATGACTTGTAGAGCTCTCCAGCAGTGTATACAGAGGATTTACATTACAGTTCGCATTGGTGCCTTATGGACGTTTTAAGAGTGTAATGAAATTATAAAAGCCATATACATTTGTGCAAGTATCTACAAAAGAAAAGCAAAAAAAAGCACATCAGTGCCTTCCTACTCGAAAGATCCACCATTTTTAGACTGGTACCGAAATAATTTGACTCATGGCTTCAGTCGTTTGCTCACATTCAGCAACACAACTGTCAACAAGGTTGAGCAATTATTTCACACATTTCACCAAACGTCTTCGAGAACATTTGCACTCTGCACGAGATCAGTCCCTCTCTAATTAAAATAAAGCGCCACATTTGTTTCATGCCTCGCTTCTTGTTACCAAACTAGTGTGGCTGGAACATTTATCCAGATGTCTTGAGGTTCCTGCCGGTAACGTTTTAGGGCAAAATTTGTTCATTGCAGGAAAAAAAATTCAAATCTTGTACAATAGTTCAGTACAATACTGTTTACATCTAAACTTTCTGGAAAACCATATAAGTGGTACTAATGGAGATGTACATTTTACTTTGTCTAGGTTTAAAAAAAAAAATCACATAGATTTAAACAGCTATTGGTTTTTAAATGACAGCAAAGAGACACAGTTGCACTTTCTTGAACTTACCAGATGTTTCCTGGCTCCAAACAGTCTTTAAACAGTTGACAGTATTGCTGGGAGCTGAATATTAGACCCATAATACAAGACCACCCCACTTTTTCAAACCTATATCCAGGAAAAATAAACTCGTCTCAAACTCAGCACTCTATAACAAAATGGACTAAACAATCGAGATGAAACATCAATGCTCTTTGGTTTTATTTTATGACTTAATTTTTAGGTTGACAAGTTACTGTGAAACAGACTCTGCTTTTGAAAAGCACATTATCAGTTATAATTGTTGAAACAGTTTTGCACTCTTATTTCTATTAGCATTTGAATAAAAATTACAATTACATCTCTTAATAAACCCAGTGCTAATAAATAAGGTTTTCAACATTGTTAATCTCAAGGTATCAATTCCAGAGGTCACAATGCGAGGACTGATGGGGTGTGCATGTGGTTTTATGTGTGAATAATTTGTGAAAATCTACCACAGATTAAAACCGCAGAATCGAAATATAAAGCAGCTTTTGGATTGACTTGCAAGAATGTTTTGCTGCTTTTTTTTTAAGCTTCCTTTTAGTGGCGCCTTTAAACAGATTCAGTAAAACTGGTCCCCGGCTTGCATTTACTACTTCAGTTAATTTAAAATTTGTTTAATGGGGTTGAGGTCACGGCTGCAGGCAAATGAGCCAAACTCCTCCAAACAAACTTAAAGATTTTTTTTTTTTTTTTTTTTTTTAATGGATCGTGCTTTATGTCAGGGGGTACCAATACACCTCCAGCCATAGAGAACGCCTCCACTTCACCTGGCAGTTGGGTTATCGCTGTGTGTCTTTTCTTCACCGCTCTCACCTCGTCTGCTTGAAACACGAGGCAGCAGCTTCTCTCTCTATTTCACTCGCTCTCACACGCTCTCTTTCTCCCTCTGCATTAATGGATGCAAATGGGGGCGTGTGCGGGGGAAAGGAGCTGACATTTATGCCTCTGATTAGAACATGCAGCCCCAACGCTTTGTAATTGATTGCAGCCGGAGACAGCGCACACTCACCCATACCCACTCTTAAAGACCCGCACCACTTTCTGCGTCCTATTAGATTGCGCGCGTGCATGCATGTGTGGATATTTGTGTGTGTGTGTGTGTGCGAGAGAAAGAGAGACACGCTTTCAAATAGTCAAATAAGTAGACGATATGCACACGCATGGTCAGGCGGTCACGGCTGCTGATAATATTCACAGTATGCACACATACACATATATATCCATACAAGTCCACATCGTCCACCTCACTGCACACATTTGAATAAGAAGATTAAATGGTTGCTTGGTTCAACTTCAAGGCCAAGTCATTGTGGGGAAGATGTAACCAAACGATGTTGATCCGCTTCTCCCAGATCAATGTGCAGCCGTGACCCCGTGGCCTCTGGTAATCCCAAAAGCTATGTCAGGGGTCAGGGTGACGAGGTGCGCTTTTCATGATGGGTTGGCGTTGGCTCCAGGAGGCAAAACGGTGGGAAAGATGCAATCCACGCTTCAGAGACAGAGGGTGGGAAGAATGAAGAGGATGAAGACTTAAAGTGGAGAGAGAAAAGAAACTCGCAGTGAAATTAGACGGCGAAGGAAGGAGTAAGGTCAGGGCGGAAATGTGCTGAGTACTGTGTCCTTGTTTTTAGTGTGTGTGTGTGTGTGTGTGTGTGTGGCACGTGCATGCCCAGTTGAGCGTGAGCTTCTTTGCCTGTGGTCATATTTGCATGTTGCCTGCTTACTCAGGTGAATCTTCGGAGTCTTCCTCGCTTGTGTGCATCCTTTAGTAGAGGTGTGTGTGTGTGTGTGTGTGTGTGTGTGTGTGTGTGTGTGTGTGTGTGTGTGTGTGTGTGTGTGTGTGTGTGTGTGTGTGTGTGTGTGTGTGTGTGTGTGTGTGTGTGTGTGTGTGTGTGTGTGTGTGTGTGTGTGTGTGTGTGTGTATAAAGGTGCTGTACAGTAATTAGCATCGTTCTCACGAGGGGGCCCTATGTGTGTAGGGCCATTAAACACATTGTAGGGACACACTGAACCACAGCTCTGTTCTGCTGACTGCAGACCATGTGTGTTCACCTGTAATGGTCAGGCAAAAATCACCGCAGCCTTCCAGCTCAGGAAAGACGTGCAGTCACCAAAATGAGTCGCATTCAATCCTTTCGCTGTTGCAGGATATGCAAACACCAGCAAAAACTAAGGTAAATTATCCTCTTAATTACATCTCATAAATCTGTCCTCACATAACCTGCAGGTGTTTATATCCGGGGGTCCTGTACCGTTTTAATTTATATCATTAAGCGGTATTCCAGACTGAAAGGCTTTTTTTTGTTTTTTTCTTTCCCGGATGTAAAGGTCTGAGTGCAGTTCCACTTCATCTCTGATCTCTTACCCACACACATTTAAAGATGCGCTGCAATGTACACAGACGCGGGGGTCGAGTGGGGGTGTAAAATTGTGCCGCGTTGGCTGGCTCGCGGTGTCTGTGTTAATGAAGCTCTCTGTCCACACAGGCTGGTAACTTGCTGATGACTCCGTGCACCTGCTCGAGGCATCTTTAGGAATGGAGCAGATGTAGCCTGTGTATCATGTTGGAGTTGAACCTGAACATGCATTATTCAAGTAATTCACTCTGAGAAATCATTTGTCAGGCCTTGAACTGAATTTATTCATTCGCCAAATGTATACCTTCTGGTTACGCCTTTCTCAGCTTTCCAGTTGAACAATGTGAATCAGAGCTCCAAACTCTCTTCTTTGTGATAGTTCAATAAAAACTCAGCAAACTAACCAAAATATCCATGCTAATCTTTTCAGGATAAATTCCATTAAAAATGTGTAAGATGAAAATAAAGCTCAATGTAAGGTACTATTTTCTAAATCGTTAATAATCACTTTGTGCAGCATTACCTGTTGGACGTCAGGGACAGAACCAGACAATTAACCACCGGTTCTTATTATTAATACCTAAAACAACTTTACGACTTGATCTACGACTGTCTCAAAGATAATAGGATCCCATTTAAACCTAATCAATTTGTAAATTGATAGAATGGTTGACATCAATTCACTTCTCTGATGTACATGTTTAGGAAGCCGCAGGGTGGCAATTAGCGTTCTATGTTTGTCTGTGTTATGTGCTCGTGTTCCAGTCTCTCTTCCTCTGTAAAAATAAACCCCACATCACCTTGTTTACCTTCGCCTTCCTCCCATTTTCTCTACCTGTCATTGCTAGTGAGGGCTTGTTGTTTGACTTGTTTTGGTGCACATCTGCTTATCATCTCACTGAGGGGCTGCTACACAAGTTGAGCCTGACCTTACAGAAACAACACTTTGTCATTTTGACACACACATACACACACACACACACACACACACGCACATGCATGTATCCAGAGCATTCATGACACACACACACACACACACACACACACACACACACACGCACAAACTCTCACAGAAAATAATACAGTGCTGCTGCCACATCGCCCACCCGGCACAGGGAACAGTAATTAGTAAGTGCCCCCAGGACTTTGACGGGCTCTTTCTGACAGGAGGAAAGGGCAGGGTGACATTTTTGGTCAGCGTGCTGCAGTCATTGTGCTGCATGCTTCACAAAATTACCAGAGGGGTTGAGAGTTCAATTCCCTGAGCTCGCTCTGTGCTGATAGAGCCTTCAACCTTTAGAGACAGCACTTTGCACACAGATGACATGCTGGTTTAAAAGGGCCCACCGCCGCATGTCCTTTGGGACGGCAGCACCTCATCTTCTTTGTTTGGACATTAACGGCCTTGGGAGAGCTGAACGTCTCCTAAGCACCGTCTATAAATGATACATTCTCCACTTGAATGCTCAGAAGCTGATGAACTCTCACGAGGGGCCTTCCACGGTGCAGTTTTATGGCGATTATGTCTCAGAGCGTTGCGAGCTTGATTTTTAAGACTGGACAGCTATATCAGTTTGGTGATGTGAGATTAGGGGCCCATAGGCATGTCCATAAAACAAAAAACAACAAGAGAAACTGTGATGACAAGAAAAAAAAAGGACAGACAGAGAAGTGTACATAGAAAGAGGCAGATGGTAAAGACCTATAAAAAGTCAGAGCCGCAGCCTCTTAATCTTCTTTTAATTTTTCTCAGTAAATAAACAGAATTTTATCGGTTGCCTTGAGCCAGAATTACTGCTTCGTGTAAAATACAGCCATCCCTGGCCACAATCGCGCTCACCCTCCTCCCACTGAGAAAGCTTAAAATGCACTAAAACCAAACGCACCTTATTGCCCGGACCGCTCCGGGTCGTCCCATGCCACTGAGACCAGGCTATGACGGCTGTCACTGTGGATTTATTCTCCTAACAACTTTGATGGATGCGCCAAGATCATGACTAACTGGCTGCCTACCCGCTCCCTAATCCCATGACCTCATCATTGCACGGCTGGCAGGGTCTCGACTTTCCGTCATGCCCAACCAATTATCGGGCCTCCGTGGCCAATGCCATCTTACCAGGCTCTTTTGAATTGCTCCTGCGGCTGAAATACGTTGTCACTGTCCGTTTTCTGTTTTGCCCATTTCCTCTGAGTGACAGAAGTGCCACTGCTGCTCGCTGCTGTTGTCACAAAGCTTTCCGAGAAACGTTATTTGCAACAACAAAAAAAAGGTTTAACGTCTCATAAGAATCTTGAATAGGAGCACCATTATCCGGGTCAATAATGGGAAGTCTTCTTATATGTAACAACTTCAGGGAACACATCTCAAGCATTGCAGGTGATTGACTATCTCAAGTGTAATATGGTGCTTCATTGATACTTATCTCATCTGGGATGTGACGAAAGCTTTGCGTTCCTCGGATTACAGCAGGTGCAGAAAGCTGGGATCTCTTCAAGTGTAGTAGACACTGCTACCACATGTTCATGCATTCCAATGTGTTCATTCATCAGATTCCACCCCCCCCCCACTCTATTATCATGTCAAGGTTCTTACTATCAGTGACCTTGTCACCGGGATCGCTCTGTTAAGGCTGTCTCACTGCACCTGCACCCCTCTGCAGGAGCGGTGTCACATTCTGACCTTGGCCCTCCACGAATGATTTATTTTCATTTTTATATATTTATTTATATAGATTCGAATTTCCTCTTCTTTTTTTTTCCCCTCACCAAATTGAACACCCTCTGTCCTTGCGGCCAACTTCACCAACGCCTTTCTTTCCATTCATCGTCTGGCTTTTTCCCTCATCTCCATCTGGCCTCATATACCGACCCCCCCCCCCCATGCCTCCCTCCTTCCCTTCCATCGCCCTCCGCCTCCCCGCTGCCTGCCGCACCCTAACAGTGCGGCATGTGTATCATCTGCTGACAGGCGGAGGCATCACATCTCATGGCAGGTTGGCAGACTGACCTTGTCCTGCACTTCCTGGGATCCACACCGCCGCCCGGCTTATCCAGCTACCGCGACCAGCCGCGGAAACATCTGCTATTTTAATTACCAAATGATGTGTTTTAATCTCACTTATTCAATCCAACTGAGGAAAGCAACAAGGATTTATCCTTGTGTGCGTGCGTGTATATGATAAAAGTATGTTCAGTTCTTGTGAATCTTGCTTAGAAAATTTAGGTTCACATTCTTCCCTATAAGACGGGGCCACACTCAACCACAAAAAATGTTCTTGACTCTAAGTTTGGACCCTGTGATCGAAATATGCACAAACACACAACCCTACACACGCACACGTGTTCACGATAGGCTTGGGTGCAGAGATTTAGAGCCGGCCGCTCTGTGGTGTCTCCCACTGAAATCTGGCTGTAGTACTTACACTGAACCCGGAGAGAAGTAAACACAGGAAAACCAGATGGTCACTGCTCTCAGCTCCACCAGTGGCAGCCAGAAAATGATCTGCACAAGCAGGCAGAAATGATTTGCATACTGTATCTGTCTGTGTGTCTTCCCGAGATGTTGTTGCTTTGTATTTGTACCAAGGGTCAGGAACGCTTGCAGGTCGTCTTTGCCTGAATGATGTGTGATCGATCAGTTCAGGTCAAGTGAAGAAAGATGTCAGGGTTTCTTGTGCATTAGTAACAGTAGAGCAGCGGGACACTAAAACGACTTTGCTTTGTAAAAATTTATGTTTTCTTAAGTCCTATTAACAGACGATGCCACGTAGCGTGGTTGTTGGAGTAATCAAGAGAATCTAACCACCCCATTTCACTAAGTTGCGTTTTCCCCCTTGTTCACAGAGTCGGAGCATTTTTGAAAAGGTCCACCTTGGGAGCCATTTTTACAAAAGTGACTCAAAGCATCGAAGCACCGTTGGCATGTAAACAGATGCCCGGAATGTAACAAGTTATCAGTTTTCACTGGAAAACTTAGTAAACGCCTCTAAGAAACACACCTCCATCAATGCTTTTCTTTATCTGTGGACCCAACAAAGCATCAACAGTAACATCAATTTGAATTTAAGTGCATACAATTGCCAGCCTTGTTTGAAATATTTAAGGTGTTTTAACTCGTCTACTTGGGACAAAGTTTGAATCACCGTGAGATTGATTAAATCCTGGCTATAACAATAATTCATCTTAAATTGGTATTCATTAATAGGGGCTGGGAGCACAACTGCAAACAAACAGCAAAAAAATATTGCACAGGTTTCAATGTGCAACTGTTTTCTTTTTTTTTGTTACCTAGTGAACCAATCATGTTTCAAGACAGATTGGATTACTGAATGATGATGAAATGGTCTTTTATAGCAGGGTAACATTTCAAATCTCACTGAAGACACGTCACCACTGTCGGTCTAAGAGCAGGTTGTGCAACTTCTAGGTCAATATCTGCTGCAGATGATTAGTGATTATCAGCTTCATTGTAGTAAAATATATTAAGGAAGGATATGATAGAATTCACACATAGATGGTCAGTCCACATAAAAGTATTTTATGACTGTCTCAGTGGTTACAAGGTGACATTTCGACTTGTAAAAAAAAACTTTGAAGTATCTCTGAAAGGCCAAAGGTTCTTGGTTTCTTCTTGACCGTGCTTCAGATTGCTCTCCAAATCCTGTTGCCCAGACGCCATTTTGGCTCTGAAAGGGGTCTGTGTTTTTCATCCAAGTGCTCTGTGACAGAGCGTAATCAAATCTCGGTGTCCTCCTACATGGGACGCCAGACATCTCCCTCTGTCAGCCTCGGGAGATTTGTAGGCTCATCATGTTTTGTTTTTTTTTGGTCGAGGCAAGGTTTCTATAAAGCCACTGCCACCGGTGAAGCGAATGGGATGTGGATGGAAGAGGATGCTGTAGATGGTGGAGAAAACATATTAAATACAACCTGCAGCAGTTTTCTTTGCCCCCTTGTTTGGTTTGGATAAATCCCAGAGGGGTTGACACCTGCCACAGTATTATTGCGGACATCCTCCATCAAGGTCATCATCTTGTTATTTTCTCTGCCATATTTGTGATTACTGCTGCTTTTTAATCTTTTACCTTTAACTTTTTTTTCCCAACAGACCACCAAGTACTGTAATATAAAATGTGCCAGTGTAACATTCAACCATCCATTTTTAACTGGAAGAAAAGAACAGCATGGACTGGTGGCACCATTGAAAAGCACTCAGTTAAGATGTCAGTGGCGCTGCCTGCCAGGCCAGGGGTGGCGAAAAAGTCAGACTGAGAGTAACTTTGATTGATGGGTCTGAACTGGAGGCGGCGGCCATGCGTGATTGTGCTCGATGGAGGCTCTGTGTACTTAGGTCCACCATGTGAATTATATGAGCGAACGACCAGCAGGTGCACACATGGGAGCAGATTTCTTGCATCTCTTCAGATGAAATATAATGCCTGTGTGTCTGTGTGTTTGTGCATGTGCTTTCTTGGGTGGGTTGCAGAGTTGGTGCACATCTGACTCAGTAAGTGTCACAGTGGTTGAGAGTATAAACTTGGCCGGCACATCAAAAGCAGTGTGTCATGTTGGAACAGCTTTACTCGGGGCGCCGTTCACTCGCTGAACTTCCCAGCATTTTCAGCTTGTTTACAGTGGCACATGCCAAGCCTCGCCTCCATCTGAAAAAGCCTTCAGCGTGGTGTTAACTCCTTCCCAAAGGGAAACCTCTATCCCTCCCCCCTCTTGGGTATAAACGCCTGTCAGAAAACACAAAAGAAGAAAATTGCCATTGCATTGCTTCAGGAGGCACTGTGTCTGATTCTCATACTCTGTTGTTTGTATTATTTGCAGAAAATTGACAGATTTCTTGCGGGTTTCACTTCTTGCCTGCTTGACTGTGTATGTGCGCAGCGAGTGTGGTAGGTGTCGGGTGGGAGAAAAACAGAGGCTGAAATAGTCTGAGCTTAAAATCGCATGTTAAATCTCCGAGCTTTAGCGAAAGGATCCACACGGTTCAAATAACACAGAAAGGTGAGAGCGGGAAAGGCAAAAAGGAATGACAGAAAGAATGAAATTTACAAGAAAGGAGTTAAGCGTTAGAAAACGATAAATCCTTTTAAACTTTGAGGGCAAGTTTCATGGATTTGCCCCAGAAGGACGCCAGATAGCATCGCCCAGGCCTGGGTGGGAGACAAATCTTTTATGTGGGGGCCTGAGCTCCCGCTGACATCGGAGCCCTCCAGACTGGCCCAGTTATCCAGAGCCTTCCAGGAAGCATCCAGGAAGCCAGGGACCACACTAGGGTCAAACTACCTCTGCTGGCACAGTAACTGTTAGAACAGAGAGCCGAAAGAAAGGAAAAGCCAGGAGAAGTCATTATCTGTGTGGAGGTCCTGTCTACATCTCTCCAGGGGGGCGGGCTGGATGACTGGAGGAAAGCTGCATTTTGCTGTTTAATTTTTTTTTTTCTTTTTGCACACTAAGCCAAACTGCTGACGGTAATTTTTTTTTTTTCCTATTTTTTTTACAAACCGTTGTGTTTAGAGGCTTTCTCCCATTCATTTTCAATATAACGTTACGCAAATAACACTGAACTGTGAAAATATAGAAACAATTAAAAAAGGTTTGCAAGTTGTTTTTTCTGGACATATTACAACACAGACTAAAGTGTTTTCTCTATCAACTAATAACACATACACCACACAATCACACATACAGTGTCCTGTTGAGGAAGGCTCTATCGGGTTGGTAGGGGGCTCCCCTCATCAGTGTCACAACCTGGAGGGTGATGTTTACAGCGTGGGAGTGAGTGATGATGAGAACAATGGTGGGAGACAGAAAGGGAGGGAATATTTCCGAGATTGTTGCCCCCTGATGCTTTGGATGCAACAAACAGGTCACACAGCAACAGCCATACACTTACAACTAATGTGCTGGGAGTGGATGGATGTCTGATCAGGTCATTGCATGTTAATATTCACTAATAATATATATCTTGTGGTAATTTATTTACTTGCATCTACTGGAAATGCATGTTTGTTATAGTGGCAAATAAGATGAAATGTAAAAAGGTTGCTCAATTTGGAGAAAGTCTGCAAAGCATCCATAATTTTACAGTTTAGCATTCAGTCACACTGTGAGTTTGTTTTGTATGAAAGCCTTTTACTTGAGCGAGGTCACAAAGTGCTTCACAAGGGTGGAATAATTTTTTAAAAAAATAGAAAAGTATAAAAACAGTACCACCGAAGATTATGACTGAAGCACTTCACTGTTATCAGTGAAAGTCCTTTAAAACCACTGGTGCTGATAAGCGTAGTGCAGGACTCAGCCAACAGAGTGAAAGACGTCTATATTAGGAAGTGGTGGAGACCGAAAGAGAGGTATAGTGTGCATTAGGGCTGTTGTGATATACAGTTTGCCTAAATTGATAGCTGGAGAGAGTCAGAAGTAGTCAAAGTTAGACTGGATGTAATTTGTTGGAGGTTGTAGTTGACTACTGTGGTAGTTTCTTCCATGACTTGAGGGTGCTGTAAAATCTGTTTTTAGCACTTTTGTATGCTTGTATGATATAATCTCCCATATATTTATATTGTTATTATTTCATTTTATGTTGGTATTGTGATATCAATGTTGTTTTATTTCTTTGCACTGGTGTGCATTCATAAAATGATACTTCAACAAACTGCAACATATGTAAGTTCAAGATGTTATGACGATCTTTGATATAGTTGTTTTTTCTTGAATGTGTGTTCAGAAGAAGTAAAAAACAAAACAACTCGATAAGCATTTGCTTCTTTATGTCTGAACTCCAAATAGATTTGCATGTCTGCGTGAGCAGCTGTCCTCCGTGTCTAGCCTTTCCTCATGTTTCTTCCTTTTGTTTCCTTTCTTCTTCTTCCAAAACAAAAGTTTAAAGGGGAGAGGATGTCATATGCTGAACAGATTGCATCGTCCTCTGAGGTCCAGGACTGAACATCTTATTGACTTGACTTGAACCTGGTTAATAAGTGAGTCTGAGTGCTGGACTGAAACAAAGCCAGGTCAGTGTGCAGGACAAACGGTTAGAAACAAGGAGAACTGAAAACAAAACACAGCCACATGGCTTCCAGATCTGCATTTGCCTACCAGCAGTTGTCTGTTCTTGATTTGACTCGGAGGATACAAACAGTGTCCCAACACCCCAGTGACTGAAGTCATGTTTGTAAAATGATACAAAACAAAAACGTCTTTGATCAACGCAGGCAGCAAACATACATCCAGGCTATATTTAGATTTATTTTTTTTACCCGCTCCTAAAATTTGCCCCCATCAAATATAACAAGATTTGACTGGAATATTGGCAATGTGTTGTGTTATTTACAGTTTGCAATTACCGCGTTTTCTAGAGAGGTTTATGAGCCTGGTTTTGTAGTATTTACGCCTCTTGGTTAATACCTGAACATACGCACATACAAATGGAGCAGTGCAGACCACACACGCATACCTGCATGTGTCGGCAGATTGGCATGCGTGTTGCAGTGTCTTAAATAATCCCTAACAGCCTGAGTTTTATCTCAAACAGCTTCCAGGTGCAGTGGGCTGGCACACATTCCTGCAAGGAACAGAACATATACTTTCACACTTACATTATGTTCAGGCCCACACTGAGGCAAGCAACCACACAAACCGATATACAGACAGATGCAGTACAAGTGAACAAGTCATTCAAGGGACAAAATAAAACGGAAGCTTCCTTCGCTCATAATAAGTCATCTCACCCTGCCGCCACGTGTAATCCTCCATATCTGTCAGAAGAATCCTATTGTCACCAAAAAAAAAACTCTTGAGCCTCCTTCATGGATGCCTAATGATGTTTTATCAGACTCAGCATTGTGTTCACATTCCCCTGCATTTTTTAAAAAAAAGATTAAAAAAACATCTTCACTTCAGAATACTTGTGTCAGTTAAAGGGGCGATTGATATGCTGTCTTCCCGGCTTCCACCCTCCCCCTCAGTCTCTCTTCTCCTCGTCTCTCCCTCTTTTCAAGATCTTACATTTTCACTAAAGTCCCCTTCTCTCTGTTATCATTCCACCAGAGGCTCTCAAAAGGAGCTTTGATATTGAAAGCAGGCTTGGCATGAAAGGCAAAGGGTTTAGGGGAATGTAAATGCTGGGGGTCTTTTTTCAAATTTTTTTTTTTTTTTCTTAAAGGAAGAGATCTTCCAGTTAACGAACACCTCATGCTATGGCACTTTTTTGTGCTGCTGACAAAATGGAGATGAAAATGGATTCATGAATGTCTTCTGTATAGATTTAGTTCAATTGAAATGATGAAATATTGTGACACAAGCTAAATCAAGAACTATATAAAAATTCTATTGCGAGAAATTTGATGCATGATGAACACCGTTCAGACTGAGACAGTTTTAACAGCAAGTACCTCTGTTTAATCATCGAGCATCACAGGAACGAGTCCTAAAACTAAAGGAGTTAGCTATGTTTTTCATTTTCAGCTCCCTTCAGTCCAGATTGATCGTTTTTAGCTCAGATGTCTGAAATATGGGTTTGCAACACAAGCTCAGCCGAGTTTCATGTTTTATTCTGTTTTCTTTTATGGTAATAGATGGAATACTTGTGGTTTTTGTATCTTTTACATGCTGTAAGATCTGCATGAAGCTTTGGTGAACTTGTGTTTTCAGTTTGTCACATGGCGTGTGATGGATGATAAACCACCTTTCTGAATTAAAACAGAATTACAAGTCTGATAAATTGGGTGTGGACATTAAAATGGACATCACTCGCCTATGAAATGGTGATTACTGATAGCTATTCTATCAACCAACAGAAAAACTGGAAAATGAAACAAGAGTATCTCAAAGCTTAACAATCAGATAACAGAACTGGTTAACAATTTTAACATTGCACATTCTTCATTTTTGAAGAATGCGATAAAATTCCCTGGTGTGAAGTGATCATTACAGAAGCAGGTGTCACCAGTCGATTGGTCCACTAAAGAAGCTGAAATTGAACTGAATTACACAGTTTGTACGTAATAGGTTGGTTAACTCACTGTGACTGTGAGATCCAACAATGGGAAAATATGTTTTTGACAAGCTGGCTCAGGCCATGGCACAACTGTGAATATGAAAAGTGTTCCATCTATCTGGCCCTCTTTTGTTTTATCCAGCATTGGGTCATGGTGTGCAGTTCTAAAAGCTGTTAAATGATCTAAATTCAAAAATCAATGCTATTTTGTGCAGCCCTTTTCATCACGAACAGTGTATCACTATATCAAACACAAACAAGTCTACCTCTACAGACTTTTTGGTATTTCTAAGTGATCTTTAACAGGACATGCACACTAAACCAGGTCACAAGTTCAAAGGTCTATAATATGGAAGTTCATCAGTTGCGTTGTAGCTGTTTGTTTGTTTGTTTATTTGTTTTTTGCCTCATTGTAGCTCTTTACTTTCAACACCTATCCTTCCCCGCTGGTAAAACCTGTCACATTATGATTTGTTTTTATTTATTTTTGCACCTGTGGCAAGAAACATGCTCCATTGTCTTATTTCCAAGAGAACAACCTTTCAAGTGGTGTGAGAATGAAACTTTTTTTAGTGCTCTCGTGTCTTGTTGAATTCTTGGAGCACAATGGTTGTAAAGTATTTAGAAATATCATCTCATCCAGGCAGTCGTCAGCCTCCCTGTCACGGCTGCCATGTCATCCAGCCTTTGAGTGATGTAATAGGAGCCAACGTCTAATGTACTTGTCAGCATGTGCACTCCCAGCACATCCGTGAATGTAGCCCGCTCCGAATCCTGCTGTGAGCCTCTGTTGAAGCTAAGAGCCGGCATCCTTTGGCGCTCCCACTCACTCGCTCTGTGTCTCCTCTGCACCCTGCCAACACATCACATTCTTTGTATCCCTCCTGTGGCCCATGGTGCTACTTGAGCTCTGCAGCATCCCTGCCAACCACTACTGCCCACAACTAGGACAGTCAACCAGTTCATCCCCACCTACCCTTGTACCCTTGTTACAGCTCGTTCTGTGTGAGTGTGCAATTTTTTTTTTTTTTCTTACTCCAAGACAAAAACATGTCCGGGGGAAAAAAAACCTAAAAAAAAAAACTCTCTGCACTCTCCCATACACAGCCTTCTTCAAATAGCTCTGCTCCTTGCTAATGAGTCCCCAGAGGGTTGTACCTTACAATCACTCTCTTCAGACACCATTACAGCCAGTGTGCCTTCAAAGAGTTGGGCGATACCATTACCATAACTGGGTCCGGCTACCTGCCTGGATCGCTTTAGATATTAGCAAAACCTGCAGTTTGCTAATGGGGCTGAATGGACTTGACTTGGGAACAGGAGCCATGGGAGCTGTGTAAGTTCATATCCTGGAGTCTGGACTTCTTTTTTTTTTTTTTTTTTTTTTCCCTCAAATATTTGCTTTGATGTCTCAGTTGATGTAGACTTAGATAATAATAGGCTGCACTCTGTACTGAGTACATTGTTAAGCAGTGTTTACTTTCTGCTTCTCTATTCTGTTCTGTTTAATTCTTCTCCAGTTTTTTTGCTATCAGCCTGTGCCCTCTCAAGGTCACTGCTCACGATGCGGATAATTCTATGGCTAATTAAAAACTCATCATCTCACTGATGAAAAGATAATACGACCAAAAAAAAAAAAAAAAAAGTCACATATAGACAATAAAAATTCATCTGCAAAACTATGTGACACTATGACAGCACTGCTAATTTGCAGGTATCCTCTGCCAACTGACATGATATGCAGCAGCAAATGTCAAGCTAATGCAGCCAGTCACCCATCAAGTAGGTTAAATTAAATGCTCGGCAGCGGTGTGGAAGTCCCAGTGGTAGCTGTCGCCTCCACCAGCCCTGGTGAGGCTTCTCTTTCGAGGACGGCTGAGTGAGGGTGTAAGGGTTCTAATACCCCACTGTCACCTGCTCACATCCCCGCTGCATCTGGCAGGTGTTGGACCCACGGGAGTTTTGGCTGTGCTCGTCTGGCCCCGCAGCCTGGCGGGAGCTGTCAGTTTATTCCACTGCAGCCCTACTCTTTTGACTTCAAATGCACTTATGTAGACCTAGAAGTCACACCACACACATGATCATACTCCACTGCACGTTGTTTCACTTTTTTTTTTCTTTTTTTTTACTGTCACTGTCAACACAAATTATTATGCAGACTCTTGCATGCAGCATACGCTAGTTTTTGAAAATATGTTCCGAGCAAAAATATCTGTGCACATCTGTGTGACATGTGAGTCAAGAGTCAGGTATGTGCAGTGTTGTTTGCGCTCGGTGCTTTACTACATGTGGTTACTCACATGTGGGCTGTATGACATATTGATGTAGACGTTTGCACTCTGGCATCACAGCAAGAAAATCCCTGGTTCGAGTCCTGGCCTGAGGGCTGTTCTTTGTGGAGTTTGCATGTCCTCTTTTTTTTTTCTCTTCAGGCATTCCAGTATCTTCTCGTATTCCATCCAGGATGTACCCTCCCTTTGATCATAGTCCCTTCAGATCAGCTCAAGTGCCTCGCATCCCATCCATCTATTCGCCCTTCTGTCCATCCATCCATCCATCCATCCATCCATCCATCCATCCATCTCTTTCTGAAAAACTGTGATCACCCTCAACTCACCAAAATGAATTACAACTGAACTGCAATTTTGTAGCATTAAAGAAGCCATTTATTAATATTATATTATGATTAAATGGGTCATTGGTGATCCTAACTAATTTACTGCATTGATCTATTACATGGCTAGTTGTTGGCCCTGTCCTTTTTTCAAAACCTACATTGTCGTTTCAGTTTTTGTTGATAAGTATTTCTCAAAATCAGTAATATCAACTGCAGTTTGTGTGTTAGAGGTTTTCCAGAGACCAACGGGATATTTGAAGAAAAAGTGATACTTGGCTGTTCTGCTCAGCCTGAACCGATTTCCTCCGCTTGCACAGAGAATCTGATCTATGTAACGGCACCAAAACAGAACTTCAATGGAAGTAATGAGGGGAGGTTTACTGCCCCTTGCACTATTGGCTTGAAAGGTTATTAAGGACGCCCATCTTCAATTTGCTCGGCCCGTTTTCAGCCCCCTTAAACCAGGCTGTCGAACAAACACACCAAATGTCCCATCATAGTTTGTGCATTTTCTGCCACACGGGAGAGGCAATTTTCTTTTGTAGCTCAAGTGGCAGTTGTCTTTTGCCTCTTTGTTCAATTAGAGGGAGGGAGGGAGGGGTGTGTGTGTGTGTGTGTGTGGGGGGGGGGGGGGGGGGGGGGGGTGCTGTAGGGTTGCAGTAATACTTCTGCTCAAAATAAAAGCTTTTTGCGACGACATCATGTCATCCATCTCCCAGTAAATGATACATCTTCCTCTTACAGCCGTCCGAATGACCTTGTTTGTGTGGCCCTGTTAGGAGCGAGGGAGACTCCGGGAGGGAGTCTGGAAATGAGCCTGGTCATTGTCTGGCGAGAGAGAGAGAGAGAGAGAGAGACACACACACACACACACACACACACACACACACACACACACACACACAGTTAGGAAAAAAAGACGGGAGAGGGACAGTGAGAAAGTGTGCTGGTCTCATATTCGACCTGCTGTAC
Source organism: Blennius ocellaris (assembly GCF_963422515.1). Taxonomy (NCBI): domain Eukaryota; kingdom Metazoa; phylum Chordata; class Actinopteri; order Blenniiformes; family Blenniidae; genus Blennius; species Blennius ocellaris. The sequence goes on from NC_137669.1 coordinate 16,871,798, forward strand.
TCATCAGGGAGGCGCAGTGGCACCTTGCATCTGATTAGCCAGACACTCATTAGACCTGACCTTGGCTCACAGTATTACAAAACAGCATTGACTTTAAGAGAAAAAAAAACCAACAACACACACACACACACACACACACACACGCACACACATTAAACAGGCACACTGTTATTGCGTGTGAGGGTGGAAGCAGTTATTTCTCCCATAAACATTTTCTCAGAGAATTAAAGTTTGGGTTGGAAGGAAGATTAATATGGGGCGAGGAGAGTGTGCCAGCGAAAGGCAGGCTAGTGGAATTTAATGAGTTTTTTGTGTCGGCTTGGGAGCCCGCTCGCGCCACGCTAATTACGCTCTGTAACGAACTGAGATCTGGGGAGCATCGCAGGAAGACAAAGGCTCTGAGCAGTCCGGCAGCAAGCAACGGGCAAAACAAAAGAGCAGCATGCACACATTTAAAACCCACACGGAGCTCAAAAGACAGAGGGATGGTGGTATTCTTACGGTTTTCTCCAAGCCTTCCCCAGTTGCCTCCACTATGTTAAGGGTAATGAGATGTAACCAGAGATAGAGGAGCTTGAACCCGACAAACAAATCTCTCTATGAGGCTCGCCAGATGTGGGGGTGCAAACGCTGGTGCTGGAAAATGAGTTGTGCCGAGATAGAGGCTAATCGAATCAACCTTTGTCGGCTTCATGCAGTTCTACCTCCTTAACCAGATAAAGGAAGGGGCACAGACTCAGCACCCAAGAAAAGCAAATGCACATTATACGCAACACTGCCCCCTCTTGATTCGGAGGGCCACTGCAGCATTTGATACTCGTGGGTTTTGGTGTAAATGAGGAAGTCCCCCCCTCTCGAAGTGGGAGTGTGTCTCATTCCTTCATTAAGCTGCCAGTGCCTGCAGGGAATCTAACACTCTTCCCACGCATCAGTGGCCACAGCGCGCAAACAGCAAACAATCACACTGACTTTCAAGTGTGACTTTCAGGAGAATGAAACCGCCTTCACCTTTTTTTCTCACTCTCTCTCTCTGCCTCTCTCTCTCTCTCTCTCTCTCTCTCTCTCTCTCTCTCTCTCTCTCTCTCTCTCTCTCTCTCTGCTTCTTTCGACTTGGAAGAAGAATTTGCTCCTGGCACAGTTTAAATGAAACTTGCCCTCTTACCGATGGATTCTAACCTTTAATATTCTGGTCCTTTGTTGGCAAGTGTATATCCAGCTTTCATCATGCAATATGTATTATCACCCTGTGGCCCACTAACCCTCACTATGAAATGTTTGTGCGTTGCTCTGCCCAGAGCCCTAGCTTCTGTCAGATGAGATTGAATTTCAACTTTAACTCATTACTTCGGATAAATCCTGCACCCGTAATTTGCTTCGGCAAACTCGGTTCACATGTATTACCTTACCTGACATCATACCTCTTGTAACACAAACATACGACAGTGTACAGACTTAATCAGGATCGGTAATTTGTTTTTATGTTTACGGCAGAATCCTGCCAATTTTATTAAAGCCAGAGCAGGCCGATGCGTGACTGTGGACCTCGTCCTCCACATTGCCTCCCTACTGTCTCGTGTTCTCTCTTGCAGCTGATTTTCCCGTGCGGAAAAGCCCCGTAGCCCCGTCTGCATTCCTTTCCAATTAAGCCAGCATCATCTGATTCCAATTACTCTAATTACAGCGGCTCGGGTTGCGAGTGAGAGAGCAGCGAGCGAGGCAAACGGCAAAGCAGAGAAACGAGGAGAGCGTGGCGCGCGTTGCGCTCTTAAGCCAGCAGGAATGCATGTGTTAGCGGGGGCAGCCTTAGGGTCACTCCAGTGGCAGCAACAACAACAACAACCGTAACCAACAACAAGAAGAGCTTACAACATCGCAGCAACAGCTGCAAATATTTCAGAAAACCCTCGTCTGAGTTGGTGATGGTGAAACACGTGATAATGACGGACTGTGTAATCACGCCACACATACTTAACAAGGTCAGGCTAATAGAAGGACATGGGTGTTGTTAATCACACTATGGCATGAGGAACATTAATCCCCTTGGTTTGTCTTGTTAATGGACATCGTATAACAAATCCCCCCCGCCCTCTCTGAAGTCATGTTCGACACCTCCAGGCCCCTATAGCTCTCCCTGACTGCTTTAACCAAAATGACTCTGTTCATATGCTCCAGAGCTAACAGTGCTGCGGGTCGTCGCGATGCTTTTTCACAGTTGACTGCCCTGGAGGTGATGCCAGGGTGCTGGGCTGCCCTGTTTTTAAAGACCTGTTTGGAGATGGTAAACACATTTCTCTCTCTGTACGACTTTCTGACTCCCGTCGTGCCTCCGTGTCTTGACACTTGCAAATACTTTCCTCCAACCTGCCCCCTAAACACCATGCTGCATGGGACTACAACTTAAAACTAAAGCAGTACAAATCCTTTGTGGTTAAAAAATCTGCAAATCCAGAAAAGGAAATAAAATACAATATTTTATATAAGATATGTTTTTCTGACGAGGAAACAGCGAGTTAAAAGTGTTTAGCGGGCTCAGTTGACACACTAGTTAAATTGTACAAAGCTGGATGAAGATTTAAAAAGAATAGAAATCTTTACAAATAAATCAAAGGCTTGTGCATATTCATAAGAGATTTGTCATTTGCCATTTTAAGTGATTTTTCAACTTGTCCAATTAGAAAAATGACCTTGAAAGGACTTTTTACTCTTCACTTTTTTAATATAAAATGAGCACATTTCAAAACACTGAACGTAAAACATTTGACACAAGTGTCTTAACTTCTGCTTAAATAAAGAGCACGGTCATTTGAGTCTCATCTTCATTGAATACACCAAAATATTTATGAAATGATTTTCATTTTCATCCTCACATTGTTGGTTTCACACTAAAGTGAAAAATTGCACATGCATATTCATGTTCCCCTACTAATGCACATTTTCCATTCATGACCTGTCATCACGTCTGGATGAAAATCTCATTTGACAGCTGTGATATCAAACACCAGGCCGACGTTATAATGTCAATTCTCACAAATGAAGACCTCATTAGATGTTGCACAGATAACATTGACTAGTCGTGATGCTTTGTTGAAGGATTTATTAGGGTGGTTAGGATTATTTAGTTAGTGTTGTTCTGTTTATGGCGTAGTTTTGTTCAATGAGCCTCAGCATTATCTCCTGATGGCTTTAGGTTCTTTTTTAGTGTCCATTAGCTGATTTTTGATTTTCTCTCAGGCACTTGATACAAGGAAAAAAAACGATCTTGACGACAGCATTGACCACGGTAATGTCCTCTTGAATGGCAATGATAAATGATGGAGTCATTATGGAAATGCTCAGAGCTGCAGGGACATATGTGACAGTTAATTATGTGAAGACATAAAGCAGGTGTTAACATCAGATGACTGATATTTATTCAAAGTCACCTCTTTCCAGTTTCATATTCTGCACCCACTCTCGACCTGTGGTGACCTTTGGAGGAGGTGACCCTCTTCATCGAGCAGGATGTTCATTCTTTCCACGTATTTCCATGTTTCGGGCTCCGAGGAGCAACTTTGTCAAGTTGTCACTTCCTGATATCTGTGGAGGCACTCTTTATGCTTTTTGATTTACACACCAGGGACTCCCCTCCAGATTACTTTGCAGATGTTGTTTGTTTATTTCTTTCTTCCATTTTGATATTGGTCTTTACAGAATTTATGCTTTTTCAACGCCTATTGGCTGAAATCATGAATTTTGGGGTTTTCCTGATCGATCCATTTTCTAATACCAGCTATATTCACAGTCTCTTGGTGATGGAACTGATCCAGGGTCGTGTACAACCCGGGCCAGCTGCCATCAGAGAGATACAATGCAATCACTCACACAGAGGCATTTAGCCAGTTAACCTAACATGCATGTCTTTCGATTGTAGAATGAAGCCAAAGCACCTTAAGAAAACCCACCACAAGCTCAGGAAGAGTATGCAGACTTGGCCCATTCAACCATGTGTTGTCATATCTTTGAACAAACAAATGTACCCCGATTCTAAGATGAACTGATCATATTTTGTCTGAAAGATCGAACAGCGAGATAATCTTTCCCTATCACAGAGAGAAATATGCTTCCAATCACACACACACACACACGTGTTCACTTTTGTCTGAGAATGACCTGATCACATTTTTGTTTGCTAAAGCCTCTCACAGATGGTGCGATTTTAGCAGTCTTATAAGTTTATCACTCGCTACACCTGCTTTCCATAAACTTAGACACGATAGAAAGTTTGACTGCACAATCACAATGTCATCTACGTACAGCTCCAGTGTAGTTAACGAAGAACCAAGCTGTTGTTTTAGTAGATTCTGTATCTATGTCATCGGGGAATGTGGATGTAGTCCAGCATTGTTAATTTTTTGGTGCAGTGCTGGTGTTGCTCTGATCTCTACATCAGTTTCTACTGCATTTCTTTGTTGGGAGCCGGAGCTCCTACCAGCAGTCATACTGCGCTGTGTATTGCTTCTCTTTCTGCATCAACAGCAATCTGCAAACCCCTCTCACAGCAAGACATAAGAGCTCCGACTGAAGCCATGGCAAGAGATTTGATCATGATTGCCAATATTTTATGTAAGATAGTAAAAATATTTGCAGCCATGCTGCTTTTACACTGTAATTCTTACAGGATGTAAAACAGAGTAGGGCATAGAGCGACGACTTTCCCTGTTGTGTTTGGGAAAACAATAAATTAAGTTTTTGGGGGGGCATATTTAGCATTGTTTTCCATATGACACATTTCTTGTTTTACCTGGATTGTGGAGCACAAACATCTTTACATTTAGGAAATCTGTGTGTACGCACATTATACTTACCAAATTATGTTTGCGTCACACCTGTATGGCAGCTTTAAGTTTGAGGATTTTCTGATTTAATACCTGAATTCAGACTGAAATCAGACTTCATGACAGTAACACTCTGTCACCACTGCACTTTCACGGGTTTTCATAGGTTTAATTCTTCCATTCTGACTGCACCTGAGCATCAATAAAAGCAATAGCGGAGTTGTTATTGTTATTACTATATATTTTTTTATTACTACCTTTCTGGCTCCGTCTCCCTCTCCTCGCTTCCAGTGTGACATTATTTTGCTCGCTGCCTTCATGGCTTCACCAGCTTTGAGCTCCGAGTCTCCCTTTGCTTTCCTGTTTCAGTTTTGCTCTCGGTCTCTGCCCTCACGGTGTCCCCCTGCTCTTGGGAAAAAAAAAAAAAAAAAAGCAATTAAAGAGAGTTTTCCAAGTTTTTATAGGAAGGGGATGATGGAGCCGATGAACTCGGTGGGACACCCAGGGTGGGTCGTTAGTTTGCTTCCACTGTATCATTAGTGTCCATAACAAACACATTATCTCCCGCTGTACCACCCATCTTCCAGTCCATTTAGGGTGATAATTAGACTGTAACAAGCAGTCGGCCTTTCTATATAGGTCATCGACTCCTAATGATGTGCTCACTGAAACACACGCCAAGGGTTTGGGTTTGGAAAAAAAGCTATACACTGCTTTTAGATGGGTCAACACAATTACTCAACAAAGGGACATTCGCCACAGATTTCATTGTGTGTGTGTGTGTGTGGGGGTGGGGGGCAACAGTTGTGCAACAGTTAGTTGTATTTACCAGTTGCCTTTTACCTGACTAAAATCTATTCACCGCCACGTATTCTTCAACCATAGACAACTCTTGTCTGTATTGTGACTTTTTTTTAGAATTTCAAAATCGAATCAAAAAAAAAATTGTCGAAAAAACATGCAAATGATCTTCAGCAAACACATCAAATTCCTGAATAATCAGCATAAATTAATTAAAAAGAATCAAAGCAGAAGTAGACGTTGAGATGAATAACTCAGAGCTTCACTTTGCAACGCTTTCTTCTACTCAAGGTCAAACCGACGCTGGAAACTTCATACATTTCTACTAATTTAAACATGTAATGTTGATATCAATTGTGTCACTGTCATGCTGTGTCAAGACCGCTGCTTAATAATAGAAATATTTATGTTGAAAGCCACTTTATGCATAATAACTAAGGCCCAGAGGCAGCTGGCAGCACAGCGAAAACAAAATAGCCTCCTGTATATGGCATAATTTATGTGTAATGTCGTGTGATATGATGCGGTTTGTCAACACTGTCAAATTTTGTGTCAGGTTTCATTAAAGTATGCATGATTTTCTTTTTGCTCCAACCATAAGCACGTGGAAAAAGGCTCAATTGAAGAGATTTATACCATTTATTAAAGCAATTTAGGAGAAATGTGATGTAATTAGTCATTAGGATTGTCATGTTAAGACCTTAATAAGGAAGGCTGTGATCGTTTTTGTCATTCTGAGACAATATAGTGCATTTTCTCTTAAGAGAGTGTGACCAAAATAACACCGAAGAGCTGATTTAGGGAAATATTCAGATTGTGAATTAATCAGGAGACAATACTTGTGATGAAGAACCTGTGCTTTGTCTTTGAAAGGGAACTAATATGCACCATCACTGCTTTGTAATTGAAAATGATTGCATCAGCTCCACCACTGAACCTGACTGATGTCACATAAATGTTGATTTGTTCCGAGTGGCTTTCCCCGCACAACACTTCCATTATTGCTTTTTTATTACTTTTGTTGTTGCTGTTTTCCATTGAGAAATAATTCTTTAATATATATTTCAATATTTCCGTGGCTCTCGCCTCCACCGTCGTGTTTTCTCATTCTTCTGTGTGGATGTGACGGAGCTAAAGCCCAAGTATTCCTGCCGCAGTTAGACATATGATGCTCACATCGCTGTGTAGTTTCACGTGGCAGCCTTAGTGTTCCCCGGTGAGTAGTGGCACATTAAGGAATAACAAATGAGTCCATGACCCAGGGTAGTTATTCAGGGTGTGTTTGTGGAGTAGGCAAACAGCATATGGTATTTGCTTTGCAGTGGATTCATAAGTGAAAATTGCATTGTGCCTCCATTTGGAGAGCAGGTGATGGAGTGTGGAGGGAAACAAAGAGATTGTCACTCTCCTGTTTTCTGATGATGCCGTACCACTCTGTTGAGAGGCTCACACGTCCCGGCTGTCATCTTGTTGTCAATATGCATGCGCCTCTTTTTTTGAACCACAGTGAAAATGGGGTGTGACTAGCTGAAATTGTGCGCCAGCTCTTTTGTCTTTATGAGGGTTTGCGATGCTGCGGATGCACGTCTCTGAAGTACATCCATGGGACTTTTCATTCCTCCTTATCATCAAACTTTGATCCTCTGGTCTGGTGGACACATTCCCCACAAAGGCATGTGCAGCACATTGTAGTCACTTAACAACCACTGCCATGGCTCATTTGACCCATGCACTCTGGATTTAACATGTATGACGATTTTATGGTGCGGTAAACCCCGTCAGGGGAAGCTCTGAGAAGCGTATGCGGTAGCTCTCCAAGACCAGTGTGCATTGAAGGAGACAGCCTCTCTGAAGTGGAAAGGAGACTGTGGTATGTTGGAAACACATGGGATTTTTTAAGGGATTTTTAAGTGCATAGGTCAGCGTTCAGCCTACCTGTGATCTTGAAACTTAAAGGGATGGTTCCCAGCTTCTTTGTCTGGTGCTGCCCCGCACTTTAAAAGGATGGTTCACATACACTTCCGTTGTTCCAGAAGGTAATATCTTCAGAGGATCATCTGGTTGTTTTTCATGGCAGGTAAACCACAGTGACCTTCAGATATTTCTGCTTCTGATGTTTGCGCCTGATCACTTTGTTGTTTACTGTACATGTTTCAGTGTATACCAGTAACTTGTTTTTTCAATGATTGTATTAAAATGTGTAGCATCATTGCATTCCACCCAATTACTCAAATATAAAACTTTGTATAATAACATATGCTCTTTACACCTTGATTATAAAATGCATCTGACCTATATTTAAGACAGCTCTTCTAAATTGGACCAAACTTGAATTACGCTCACACAAACCATCTAAAAGGAAATACCATACAAGTGATTGCTTAAGTGCTTCACATAAAGATGTGAGATGAAATCCAAACTGATGTCTGTATGTTCTTCCTGTGCTTGCATTGGTTTCCTCTGTGTTCTCTGGCTCCCTCTGGCAATCCAAACACGTTTGTTTGGTGAATTGGAGGCTTCCAATTGGTTTATTGTGAACGTGCCATTGTCTGTTGCACTTTTTTTATTGTCTATCTTCTATACCACTCTAGCCATCTAAAGTTAACAGAGCTCTGGAGCCGAAACCAGTCAATGATATTATATTATACAAATTTTTTGTATGTCAAAACATGGTGCAGCACACTGTGAAAATTAACCCACGTTTCATTAGAATTAACTGTGTGGTCAATTTATTTCCTAAATCATACAATTATGCATCTAGTTTCATCAATTCAGCAACTGCTTTTAAAGAGTGAGTAATTCTAAGCCGTTAGATAGAACCGCACAAACAAGCACTTGTAATAATCAGAGCGCTGCCTGTTTGAATTCAGCGCTCCACAGAGAAGAAACAAACAAAGTCACACCTCACGCTGTTAAGCTGTTAGTCCAATTTATTTGTCTGATTGTTGCAGAGGGTTCAGTAACGTACATACATGTTTGGCTTGTAGTTGAAAGATCTAAATACCCTGAAGGCCTTAACCTTGCATGAATGTTATTGTGGGGTGTGAAGTAGCGAATTTGCAAAAATAATAGCAGAATTGTTTTTTTTTCTTAAGGCTAGTTATAACAGCAGTTTTTAAGTATTCTTCTTTGATCCTTTTGAAGAAATTACTTCTCTCATTTAACCCATCCTATTCATATTCAACTCTAACGACACATATGATCAATGAGCTGTGATATAAATGATTCTGCTCCACCAAAGATCCGAATTCTGCTCATTTTCATTTCTTCCCACATGGCTATTACAGTACATGATGTAATTGTTCAAATATTCTACTTAATCTTAGCCAAGAGATAATCAAGCATCCTCAAATGTGTGACCTACGTAAAAAGAGGTAAGTTATTGAAACAGCGCAAGGAAAAAAAAAAAGTCTCCTGAACGGTGGGGAAAAAATGTGGAGGATCAGAGTGTTGGTTCCTGTACAAACTGAGATGTCATCCATAATTTACACGTACCGTAGGTTTCCTGCCTCTGCCAACAGAGGCCTTCAACGTGGTCGGTAGTGGAAATGAAACAGCTCACCACAATCCCCTTTTAACAACCACCCCACCGCCACCACCACCTGCGTGCACGCCACCCCACCACCAACACCATCCCACTCCCAAACTCGAAAGCCCTCCGCCTCCACACGATGTCAGCCAGGAGGAATTCAATCTCAGAAATGATATCATGAATGATGCATTAGATGGAAAAATGCATTTACCCCGGCGACAACACAATGAGCTGTTGTTGCAAATACCGTAATGGAAAAATACGAAGGTTACGGTGATGAAAATGTATCATAAAAACCAAGAGGACATTTGTGAACGTTGTCTACTTGTGAGCTGAGGGAGCACGGCCGAGGACAGGACCACAGCTTATAGGGAAAATCCTCAATATTTCTACAAAGAAAGGATGAGTTTGTGTCGAGGTCCTTGGTGAGCACAGGAGAAAAGTGTCTTTGCGCGCACGTGTGCTCGCCCACTTCTGACTTTTGCCTCCTTTCGGTGGAGTACCGGGGTAAGGCCGGCAGGCCCATCTTCCATGTTAATAATGGATTTTTGATATGAGCTCCACATGAAATTTTAATCTGTGGAATATTAGCTCACTGAGGGAGATACAAAATCAAATCAGGGGGTCGTGATTAAGCGGGTGAAGCGCATATCGACCCATTTAAATTCACATTAACCCAGCATCAAAATGTATGAGCCATGACATTGATGGCAGACATAATTTAGTGGTGTTATGTCTGTTTTGCAAAGTAAAGGTGTGATTTCTCGGTCGCACCTCTGCAAAGGAGAAGGAAACCTCATGGACACTTGGAATTATTAAAATATTGAGATTGTCATGATACCATTTTTTGGTTATCACAACCCAAACCAACAACAAATTCCTGTCTGTGACATCGAACCCTGTTGAGCTGCTGCGTCTGTGCATATGGATGTGAAGACATGCCATAGCATAGTGATTAGAAATCACTTCTTTAATTTTACACTATTTTTTTTACCTGATTACCAGGGTGATAACCTGAGTTGTCAAGGGTGTCTTAATTAATGGCTGAAAATAAGAGAAGTCATGCATCCTTCAGGCTTCCCAACAGCTTCATCCAAGTGGGGGGTTGAAGGAGGCTGAAGCTTTTCTCAATTCACTTATGTATTTAGCAGTGGAAACCATGGACACTTACCACCGCCCATTTCGATTAATCTAAATGACCTAAAATAAATGAAGAAAAGCTTCGCAATCAGCAGGCCTCAAAGTATAATGTTGATCTCTATATAAAGATGCAACCTTTCAAGAAAGTCCACCCAGAGTCAGTAGCATTGCGGCTCGTCCTGACTGAAATCAAATATTATGTATTTATTTATTCTCACCTAAACTATATTGTAATTCCATACCATCTTTGATACCATCTAATCCAGTTCAAGGTTGCAGGATGCTCGACCAGACGCCATGCAAAGAGATGTCACGTAATTCATTCATCGACTGTTTGACTTCAACTGCACCAAACTTGATGGGAATCAACACAAGCACATATAATTAAGAAATGGGATAAACTATCGATTTTGCTTCGACTGCTATTTAAAGCGGAGCTCTGTGTTGGACTATTTCTTTTTGGTGAGCCACAAGAATGAAGTCTTTGAAAAGTGGCAAAATAACTGGCAAGAATTTGACCTTCATACTCTGGTTCTCCCATCACTTCTCTTCACAAGTGCAGCTAAATGGCACACAGACATGCCAATATTCAGTTTGGTGCCAAAGCGCACAGTGTGCCTTATGTTGGATGAATATTTTACCAGCTACGCCAGTAGAGAGCAGACCGGGCTGAGAAAATGAGTAAAACAAAGCCCCACCACTGTGTTAGCATACTCATAGGCTCAATAATGTATCACCCACTTTTGTTCCTTACACAGCATCTATCATTTGAGCATAATACAGAGAAGCAAGAAAGCCATTTTCCATATGCAGTAATGGGACAAAGATTGACAATGTGTGTACGTGCTTTTCTGTGTGTACAATCCCACATAGGTCCGTGTGTGTGTGAGTGTGTCTTGTGTGTGTGACTGTACCCTTGTGAGATGCGGTGCTGTGCCGGAGCATTGTGTGTAATTATGTGTGTGAATGAGAGCAGGTCTTAAAACCAAACTAAACACCTCGGTGCCTCGGGCTGCGAGGACACACTCGGTTGTCATTGGCTTGGATTGCACTCATGGGAAGAATTCTGTGGCTGAATAATGTGAAGTATTAAGATGTGCTCTGCAGCAACGTATGGTAATTTGTAGGATTTTTATTTAATCAGGTAACATTGTATTCCAGCCAAATGGAACACTGCGTGAGCAAGGTGAACCTATAATCTTTTGCCCATGAGCCTCGTTTTCTCGTTTTTTTTTTTGTGTGTGTGTTCTTTATCTTTGCTATCGTCTGAAAAAAATATCAAAACTTTGTGCCTTGTGACAAACTTCAAATGACTTTTTTTTGCTGTAAAAATGTTGCTAAGAGGTTAATTAATGGGCATTTTCTTAGCAGCCATCTGGTGGTGAGTGGATAATCCTGTTGCAGCCTCTGAGGCTGATCAATCATGGGACTGCCCTCATGTGAATAAATGAAAAAGCTACTCACAGGGAGGATGATTACGGATCAGCAAGGCAGATGGACTGCGTCAATATCATGTCAATACTTGAGAGGAGAGGACGTGGAATCATTTCTGATGCATAGAGAAAAAATGCAGGCATATAGTACGAAAGAGATCTTGTTTGTTTCACTGTATTAGCCAGGGCTATAAGAGAATATGCAAACTCCACATACAAAGACTTCTTGACCCAGGAACTTCTCTCTCAGGAGCAAAAGTGCCTGCCACCACACCACGCGCTTACATGTTAATTAATTATCTCACCTGGTTGCATACTCTCGCATATAGACTCGAACAGGAAAATGACTCAGACGTGCACTGAATCACAGTCTGTTTGGGCAAATTCTCAGAAATTGGTTCAAGATTACAGAAACATTTTAATAGAAACATAATGGATTAATCATTGTGGAGCCTACAGGTGCACACACCAGTGTGATTAAAGCGTAACTCTGATCCAAATTATGAATTAGTGGGATGATGTTATCTCAAACAGAGGGAAAACAGAATTTGGTTTAATGCAGTTTTCTAAGTACTGACAGCTGTATGCCTACATGGTACGTTTGCCGTCTTTATCTTAAACCTCTGCCAGCACCCATTTATTCCAGCGCTATTAAAGCCATGTTTAAGTGACAGGTGTTTCGGGCTGTTTGTTCAGACATAATATGGTAATTGGATTGAATGTGACTGCCCTGGGTGATAGCGCAAATCCTTTGCGCCGTAGCCTTTTGTTGCCAGCAGAAGGCTTGAATCAAAAATGTGAATTTCGTCAGCCCCCCCTCCCCACTGAGCAGCAGAAGGACCCCACGCATTACCAGCTTGTGCTCTTGTTGTCTTTTTCTTCTGCGCCGTAACACGCTGTTCTGTGATTGAGCGTGTCCAGGTTAGAGACGGTTTTGCATATGTTTTGGTTATAATGTGAGTTTGCATATGTCATCGTGTTTTTGAGGATGTGTATCACCACAGTGAGAAAGGAAGCTGGCAAAGTTTCGCCATCTGTCTGTAGAACCTGACTTTGATGAATACTGCAGCCGCTGTGGAGGCCACACTTTGAACCTGACATTTTTCCTGCGATGAAAAATGCTTCTGCTCTAATGCAGCAAAGACAAATGAGCTGCTTTTTATTTAACGGGTCCCTACGAAACCTAAGTCTTGCATCGCAGACCAGCCATTAAGCATCTTGCACGTGTGCAGCCTGAAGTCTCCTGCAGCTTGCCTGTGATTACAGATACCTGTGATGCAAACAGCTGCAGTGGATAGAGACACGCTGCAATGGGTTTGTGCAGCGATAGGAAGTCTTGGTTGTTGTAAGGAGGTTAAAATCAAGTACCACATACATTTGTTATTGCAGAACAATTAGCCGAGAGTGGAGGAAGCATTTGACTACAACCTATAAAAAAAAAAAATAGGGAAGTAGAATGAATCATCCATCCACCGGCGGGTGAAAAACACTGGGAAGTGTTCATCAAAGGGCAGCAAACTGCTCGGCTGACTTCGCCTGCTGTTGTCTGACCAGCTGACTAGCCAGCTGACGGGAGGATAGGTCCTTTGTAGTCTTACCTTTTTGTCTCTTCTTCTTTGGCTCTTCACAAATTAAAGTCAAGCTTTTGAAGTGAGTTGATGCGTTCATATGCTCCCCCCCCCCCCCCCACTACCACCACCACCCCCCGCTCCCCTGTTCTCACATCACCCTCTCCTTTCCTTCCACTCGGTTGGCCTGCTTGTCTTTGAGATGCGTTCTGCAGACTCAGGCTCCCACAGCAAGATCTGAGTACAGATCTTCAGCCTATATACAAGACAACAGGAGCGCTCCCTCCGGCATCTGCAAACTTGTCAGCTGCACATTCTCACAGCAGCAGAAACACAGCGAACGCTGCTTCCTTGCAGTTTTATCCAACAAGTCAACACATAGCCCATTGTCTTCAGCTTTAATTGTCCTCCTCCGGGTTGCCGGTTAGTCACACAACAGTCCAGAATGGCATACCTGAGGGAAGTGACTAGTGTGTCGTTGTGCTGAGGATTGACAGTCATACACACAGTCGTACACATGCAGGCACACACTCGAATGTGTTTCTGTGCTCGCAGAAGCAGCCAAGAACCCCTGTAGCGCCAATTACACATAAAGCTCTAATCTCTTGAGCAAGCTGAAAAGAAGAGAAGAAGAAGCAGGGATGAAGGGCTGTGAAGATAGGAGACGGCAATAGAGGGAAGGTAAGACAAGCAGGGATGGATTGATGTAACAAGCAAGGGGAGTGGGAGAAATGAAAGAGAGGAAGGTGGTTGGTAAATGGAGAAGAGCAAGTGAATATGAGGAGGGAGGCATGAAAAGGCAGGAAATGGAAAGAAATTATTGAGGAATCATTGATCTATTGTAAGAGCCGTGGTAGTTTGACAGTGGGCGCAGCTTACAGCCCCGACATCGGGTTGGATGCAGTGCCCCCAGTCAAGACACATATATCTCTCTAACTTTTATCAGTTAAATGGATACAGCCCTGAGAGCCCCAAAGGCGGAATGAGAGACTTCTAATGCCTGACGTCTCTTTTCCCTGAAGCGTTGTCAAAAGGCAACAAGGGCTTTCTTTAATGTGCTCTATCTGCCTGTCATGTCAGCTGCCTCCATCTCTGTCTCTCCTCAGCTTTTTTTCTTTCATTCTTTAACCTTTTGCACAGGATCTGTGGCTCCACGTTTCTCTTTTTTCCCCTTAACCTGCATCTTTGTCTGCTTTTATTTTTTTTTCTTATTATTATATTCCTCCACTAATACTCCCCTCCCCTGTAGCATAGCAATGTTCTCAGAAATTACAGTGAGGTAAACAGAGCAGGGTGTTGAAAATGAAATAACTGCTACGGGGCTGTCAGCTCCAGCGAGGGGGCCATCCGTCAGCAGGAAATGACACGTCGTCCACCCCCACTCCCTCCTGTCACACACTCAGTTGGATTCCTCCTGTCCTCCTGGTGGCAAGGTGAAGAATTATGCTCATCAAAGCCCAGCGCAGCCTGGAGCCTTTCCATTAACCTTCTACAACACTGGTCAATGGCGATGGGACAGCCACAACCACACACACACACACAGACACACACACACACACGAGCAGCAGGCGTCTTCTCTGAGACATCCATGC
>NC_137669.1:16889177-16894797 GCF_963422515.1 Blennius ocellaris
TGTTATTTCAGACAATTACTGGCAAATATGCATAAGAATAGAGCAATCATTAAAACGTGCTATTAAAGATAAGGTAGTGTAGGTCCATGCTGACGTGAAACGTGCGGTGGATAGTTTGCTGCCAGGCTCAGGGACCGGCTGACTGGAGGGACTGTTTCCAGCTCTTCTCCTGTTGAGCACACACAGGGACCTGCGATACCTCAGGCGCTACCCACCACCAGCTGTTCCGCTTCACCGAGCTCGCAGCAGCCCCTGGGCACTACACAGGAAACACTGTTGTACAACAGGCAGCTTCTCGCTCTTACTCTTTCCTTGATATTTTTAAATTGACCATTAATGCAGAGCTAAAGGAAAACACCCAGAAGACGCTTTCAAGCTGTTCTTAGTATGCACATCATACAAGAGAGTAATGCAATCTTCCATTGCTGTAATATTCTCCCACTCACTAAAGTCCATAAAATTGCCAACACACACACACACACACACACACACACACACACACACACACACACACACACACACACACACACACACACAGACACACAGACATCGCCTGAGGCAGAGTGAATTATGGATGTGTCCATATTGCATTCGGCCAGATGATTGTATGGGTGTCAGTAAGGCCAAGTGTCATGAGAGTTTAACTGGAATTTGGCTTCACATTTGGCTGCATTGCAACATGTTCTGTGACTGCTCGCGACACAAAGATGATGCATTATTGCACATTCACTGCAAGTGCTAATGATTCATTATTTCTCATACAATCTTTGCTTTTTCTCTCTCTCTCTTTCTCTCTCCCCCTTCAGCAACAAGAGCAAGACCCCACCAACCTCTACATCTCCAACCTGCCAGTGTCTATGGACGAGCAAGAGCTAGAGAATATGCTGAAGCCACTGGGTCACGTCATCTCCACAAGGATACTGAGGGATGCCAACGGGGTCAGCAGAGGAGTCGGTTTCGCCAGGTAAACCGCCATAAGAACGTTCCGCGCCTTAAAGTCATGTACAGCCTATACGATCCTTTTTTTTTTTTAATCAACACATGATGTGAAAGCCTTTTGGTAATTTAGGCTTTCGCGTTATTTTATTTTCCTTTCTTTTGTTACAACTCACTTGATAGTAGGTCTTCTGGGTTTTGAGTTCGATCCCCCATCTCTTCCTGTGCACATGTTGAAGTGTCCTTGAGCAAGACACTGAACCCCCAAATAGCCCTCACTATTGATTCTGTGAATAATGGATGAGTGAGACTAACAGTGTAAAGCACTTTGAGACTGCCTTCGCAATGATAAAATGCACTATAAGAGTCCTTTTACCATTTTTCAATCTTCATATTGTTTTGCATTTTTAAAGCTGTGGGTGTTTTATTTTTCATATAGTGGATACATTTCTTTGTTCATCCGCTTTACTGTGCTTGTATGTACAGTGTGTGCGTGTGCGTGGGGGTGTGTGTGTGTGTGTGCGTGTGTGCGTGTGCGTGTGCTGGTGTCTATGCATCCACAAATATTCATGTATTGTACCAAATTACTCCCTTTTCCTCACAGTATATTCCCGTTGCCATATTTCCCAGCTATCACTGAACAGTTTATTCTTTTTTACTTAGAAAAGTTTCCACTTCAGCTTGTAATCCCCCAAAGTCATAAACCGTTCTGTCCTTGTCCTCGACAGCAGCCACCAGGCTCTCATTCCCTTCCACGCATTCCTCTACTGTTTACCCAGAGGAGGCCACTGACGGCCACGGAATCGCCATCTTGCAGGGATTTTCTTAAATCACCTGCTCTGGCTGAACTCCTCTCTTATTCCCCGCTCTATTAAGGGAGGTTACAGCAGGACAGACGAGCACAAACACCGACAAAAGCAGCCACTTATACACAAGTACAAGCATATGCACCGATCGACCACTACACCTCGGGCCAGCACGCCTATGACGATGCACGTGGACCCGCATGCGCGTGTGCAGACGTGCATTGAAAAGCAGGGACACGCACGCTCACGCTCGGACAGGTAGGCGGCCTCCCGCGGACCAACAAGCAGAGCACAGTAACAACCTGCACAGGCCACCTGTTCAAGCAGCCCACAGTGGGAAGCAGGAGGAGATATGATGGAAAGGTAGAGCGAGGGAGCAGGGGGGAGAGAGACGTGAGTTTAAACTAATGGTCAGGCATGAAGAATTAATCTTAGAGGTTATTATAAAAGAATGAAGACGTGATTGCATGGAGAAGCAGATGAGGCAGAGAAATGTTGAGGGATAGCTCAAATGATTGCATGTGTCAGAAAGGTTAGATATAAAACAATGAGAGAGGGCAGGGGGACATCACAAAATAAAAAGTGGAACTGGCCAAAAAGACACCTGGTTAAAGGAAAACGAATAAATCAGTGTATTATATGAATTGTGGAAGTCCCATTAGCTGTATCAACAGACAGACCGACAACCAGCTGTGGAGGGCCGGGCTGTGAGGGGCATTAGAGAGAGTAAACTGAGCTAAGTGTTTGTGGGCCGATCCATTACTGTTATCAGAGGCCATTACTCCAGCCCCAGCACTAATCATTGCAGACAGCAGCACCTGATGCCATTAACCAGCAGCGCACACATAGAATGGCCAGGCTGCCTCGCTGTCTACCTGGCTGACTCTCTGACTGACTGGCAACCCCGAAAGCTTCGCCGACCAACAACACACTGCCTGGCTGACCGGCTCGTTTCCCGCGACTTGCCCAACAGCCTGCCTGCCTTATTTACTCCTCGTCCAGCAGCCTGCTTCCTGCCTGCCTCCCCGCTGTACTGTGGGAGAGCGCGACGGAGAGATGGCACTGAGGCAGAGCCGAACAAGCGATAGCTGGGTGGGGCTGCGATGGCATGAGAAGAGTGAGAACAGCTCAGCACCGTTAATCGGAATGAGATTGAATGTCAGCACTTTTTAAATGCACAGAAACAATGATCGCAAAACAGCAACATTCACAGGCACACAACCCGTCGTAGTACACGACAAGCTTGTTCCTTATTTCTCCATTTCACTCAAGCTTTACAAAGCTTGTAAAGGATCTTGCGTCAGATCAGGTGTGTAATCAGGCCGCCTCCGAACCGAAAGCATGAAGGAACAATTGTCGGTGTGTCTGCGATGAGGATAATTTGTGTGGTTGAACATGGATTTGAAGCATATCATGAATATGTGCGTGCATACGTGTAAACAGATTAAACAGTGTGTAAACATAAACCCTCCGTGTGTTCAGCTCAATTCAATTAAACTTTGCAGTGTGGTGCTCTCCACAAAAAATTGTTGCCAGATCATAATACAACCTTCAATAATACATAAAAGATGAGAAGTGGTTTAGAAAGGCATGCTACACAAAAGCTAAAATGGTGAAGGCATTTTTTTTACATGAAGCTGTTAAACACAAAATATATGTTCTTTTACCATGAGTCATTATGCCAAAGTCAGTGGTTTAGTCATCCTGCTTTTAATGGACTATTTTTGTGAAGCACGTTGATGATTCTTGGGTTGCAGCTTTCTTGACACCAGTATCAGACTCAATCCTGTGCATTTGTTCATGTACTCTTAGGGGAAGCAAAGCCAGCTTTTAAAATTAAATAGAAATAAAAGAGGATACACCAGGCTTTTGCCTTTTCGAAAAAAAGTTGTGTTGTTATATATTAGTGAAATTGGTGGCGTCATGTTCGAGGAACAACCCGTGTTTTGGTTTCAAAACACTGTTAGTCAATAATACATAGTTTCTAATAGAACATTAAAGAGCACATTTTAGTTGAGGGGTCACATACAGCTGGACTGATAAAATAGTGCCATGATGACCTTTATTTTACAATTTTAAAGCATTCCTTTGTTGTGGCACAGAGTAAACATGATGAAAATGTCAATATTTTCACAAAACGAAACACTTACTTTAGAAACTACAATCTCTACATATAGCTAATTTTAATGAAACCTTCTGGTGCAAAACGCAGTGAAATATCCACTAAAGGTGTAGCAGTTTTTACAAACTTATCATGACAGCATATCTTTGAGCCGAGTTTGATAGCAGTGAGGTAGCCAGATTAAATGCCGGAATCAGTCAATTTAGCGGCCTGATTGGAGCCTCTTGCAGACCAGATTAAGTAATTACATTATTAAGTATTGATATCGGTACATAAAAAAGTGAGATTAACGCAGCCCTGAATGATTCCTATATTTTCATATACTTTTGGTGAAGTAAAATTTGGGCAATCAATTAATTTTGAAATAAATAAAGGTGAATGATTGTCTAACAAAACAAGCTTCCATCAGATTTGAAAACATCTGCTTCTGCTGTTGTGAAGGGGCTGT
Organism: Blennius ocellaris; assembly: GCF_963422515.1. Lineage (NCBI taxonomy): Eukaryota > Metazoa > Chordata > Actinopteri > Blenniiformes > Blenniidae > Blennius > Blennius ocellaris. Next base: position 16,893,490 of record NC_137669.1, read on the forward strand.
TTGTTGAAGAAAATGGAAACAACAAAAGGGAAACACTGAAATCTTTTGAGCAGAAGGCGTGTGTACCAAATTTGATTAATTTAAAGGTTGAAGAAAATGATTTTTCACTCAAGGCTTATTTTTGTTTGCGCGATATGAGCCAAAACATAGAATTGATTATTGCAGCGGATCAATTTTTGGAGTCTGACCCTTCTGCCAGTCTCATTGTTTGCAGACTTTTCTATTTTATTGCATGATTGCTTTCACCTGGCAGGAAAAAAGTAATCCAAGGAGTGAAAAATCAAAACTCAAACAATAAGTTTTTTTAATAGCTTTGCTTCTCTGACTGCTAAACATAAAAGTTTCAAACCATAACTGGTGTTTTCTGTCGTGATGAAGCGATCAGCCGAGTCATACTGGGCGAGCTGCTGTCCGTCCTCCGGGCACACAGGAGACAGACGATAAAGAAAGAAGGAAAGGGTGGATACAGGGTCAGTGAGAGATTGATGAGGTCAGGAAGTGTGGAAGATTAAATATTCTAAAAAGAGAAGAAAGAGGGGAAAAATGGCTTGGACTGGTCATAATGTAAAAAAAAGAAAAGGATGAACTGAGACAGAGGAAAAGGAGGGCACGGAAAGTTAGAGAGATGGGCCCGCAAAGAGTGAGGGTAACGGTGAAAGATGGAGGAAATAAGCATGGTTGAAAGACGGGGAGGAATGAGAGAGACGTCAAAAAGAAAAGGTGTGGACGTGCTGGGAGTAAGATGGATGGGACGGAGCGAGCGATAAAGAAGCTACGGTGGAAAAAAAAAAAGAAAGAAGGATGGAGGTGGGGATAAGAGAAGGATGAGAGACAGAGGACAGAGACGTGAGAGGCTGACAGGATGATATGAGTATTTTAGGAGGTGGGGGCATATAAAGCATGGAAATCTGGAATGAAATGAATTCTGCACATTTCAGGAGCATATTACCATAAAGGCACAGCAATCACTCAAGACGCCCCCAGTTTAATATGTGTGCATACAGGGGGAATTGGCGGCGTACAACACACGTGGCGGAACATCGAGCGCGAAGATGTTTGCGTTAATAGGTTACAATAACTTAACACAATTTAACTCCAGGATGAAAGTCCTCTGGAGAAAACCGAACCCCCTCGTCTCACAACTGACGCAGCCGAGACATTGATCGATGCTCGAAATTCTCGCACCTCAGTCAATTAAGCCGCAAGAAATTTTTGATGACGCGATGATGAGAACAGCGCGCGCGCGATTCTCTCCTTCGCTATAAATCCAAAGAATGGAAATTACGGTGAGTAAAGAACACTTGTGAC